>NC_057798.1:445973067-446195571 GCF_018294505.1 Triticum aestivum
GCAAGAAGACCAGAGGTTGAAGAAGCACTACGGCCGTTGGATGGACATCGTTGACCACGCCGCGCCGAGAGCACCAGGGCGGTGGACGACGGCGAGGCCTACGAAGGGAACGACATGGAGCCGGCGAAGACACGACAGTGGCTGCCCACGCGGTGGAGAGTACGAGGGTTGACTGGTTCGACTGCCGTCGTCGGAAAATAATAGGAGGTGTGGGTGAGTAGAGGGATAGACAGGCCAGGGATGCGAGTATGATGGGGCCGTGAGGCCTGCCCGGCAGCACTGCCGGCCACAGGAGGCGGGAGCAGGCGGTTCCGACAACGCTGGTTTGGGCGGCTGGGGCAGGAAGATCAGAGACTGAAGAAGCACGATTGCCGTTAGATTGACATCCAATGGTCTGACACTCGTAGAGTCGATTGTTGACTAAGTATCTTTTTTGAGAAACCTTGTGTACGCATGAACTTAGTAGGCCCACAAGTCAGCCTCGAAATCTATGGCAGACTACATAAAGCCCATTTGCTATTTTTTACAATTTGCAGCCCAGTTGCTATTTTTTATAATTTGCAGCCCATTTGCTAATTCTTAAGTAATTTATTACAGCCCATTTTCTGCCCAGGACCACGGTAAAAAGTTCAACCTTATTTTGCATATTTCGGTGGAGTCCAAACTGTTGTAATCCCGAAATGATAAACATTTTTTAAGAACTTATTGATTTGCCAAAAAAATCGTTTTGTTTTTGTAAGCAAATAAGACGTGGGACAATTGAGTTGGTTTAAGGGAAAACCAGTGGTAAAAAAATCAGCGCTGGGTGGGAAACAAACAAAAATAAGGATGTAAATATGAAAAGGGAATTTTATGTGTTTTCAATATAATGATACGTGTATATGAACTAGTAAAACTATAGGTAGAGATTAGAAAACGGATGTAGGACATGCGTTTCAAGAGGAAAATAGAACTGGGCTGTGTGTTTGATTTAGTAACAAAACTGCCTGCGGATGTTGTAAGACAAAATATAACTAATGCTGGCAGGCCAGAGGCTAGTAGATACCTGCTGGATCTTTGTGCCCCATTGTCGTCATGGGCTGGGCCTGTTAAAAACAAAACCAACCCTAGTCAGTCTACAGCCCAGTTGAAACTTGCTCGACCTGAAAAAACAATATACGTGCTCAATAAACGAGAGAATTCTGCAAGCACAGACTGATAACTGGGACGCAGCACGGATATTGTTTTTTATCATGATAATAAGTGCATGCACTTGTTTCAAAAAAACTGCAGAACTGGGAATTCGAACGGCGGGTGCTTATGCTACCCATCAAATAAAAACCAGGTGCGTGAGAATGCGTTTCAAAACAAATGATTCAGCTTTATATCCGCCTCGACCCTCGGCATGATGGTTGGAAGCAAATGCAAGTTCATACCAAAAGATCGTTAACAACAATACCAACTTGCGGACGACAAGGTAGTACAACTACCAATACCAAACTACTCCTGGCCCTAGTGTTCGTCTAGTAGAAAATCTTGCAGAGGACCAGCTCCCGCTCCTTCTCTTGCTCCAGGTCCCCGATGTGGTACTGGTGCATCACCCAGTTGGTCCTCTGCTGGTCGAAGTTCTTGTTGGTGTGCAGCACCAGAACCTTTTTTGCTGCCCGTCTGCCGGCCGTTGACCATCATAGGCAAGGTATTGCCGGTCTTGTGCTACATCGCGTGCATGCCGCACTCCGACTGTATCGTGCGACGCGTCCATGTGCCCCTTTTGAACGCCTTGGAATTGCGCTAGAAGAAATGCTTCCTTAGGCCACTCAGTGTGATACCTGCAGTATTGTGGAATACAGGTTTTAGTGTACCTAGTTGGCACTTTCATAACATCTTTGGCATGTTGCAGTCACTTGTTTCACTTTTTATTAACTGTCAAATTGTAATTGTTTCACCAGGTCTACGTCTAAAAAGAAAAATAGAGCTATAAACAAAGGAATATGTTTGTGCAAGTAGACGGCCGAAGGGTGTCTTAACTGGAAGTTTCTCAGGTTTGGTATAGCATATGCCGTGCTCGCTGTCGATGGTTGGTATAAACAAATCGATGAGAGACTGAAATCTCGCGCTGTCAACACTCACTTTGGCCTCAAGGTGCTCGATCAGCTCCTGATCCGTGGGATCGAACTTGACGCCAGCCGACAGCACCGGCCAATCCTTCTTCGACTTGCATCGGTAATTCCAGTTATATGGCACTCAATGTATGACCAATCGACTGTTTTAAGTGAATGATGAAAGATTTCGACAAAGTAAAAACTCGCGCTTCTTCGACAGTTGTACGAGAGTAATTGCCATGCCGTTTTGCAAGGGCGCTTGTAAAAATATTTTTAAGTGATGATGAAGATTCGACAATAAGTGTACTCAAATCTGAAGTCCAGAATACCCGAACACACCACCAGGATTCTTGTGTCACCTCACGCGCAGCGTGTTGTCTCGTCAATTCAATGTGTGACATGATGAATAATTTGACCGACGTTATACTAGTACGCTACTGTACTACTTACTAGTCGTATTTAGTGTCACAATTTATACATAGGTTTAACTAACAAGGTACACACTTGAAGCCTAAACTGATATATATATATATATATATGGCTTCTGCATAGCATCTCCATCATCATTATCAGTACATCCTACGCAGGTGAGTTTAGGATTGCACTTGATCCCAGGAAGGTACTATCCTTCAAACCAGAGGAGTGCTTCAAACTAACAATAGTACATAATATCCAACAAAAGAGGGTCGTGCTATAGCAGCAGAATACATGGCTCAGTCTAGATATCAGCACGAATCAAGTTGTGCATATTGTCTGTTGGCATGAACCACATCGCCGCATGTCGGGTTTGCAAAAGCCATCCATTGCATGGAAGCTTGATGCCTTTCACACACTGAAGATTACCTGGCAACAAGCTGTGTCGATGAATCTCTGGATATGGTGATTCATGAAACCCATGGTATGATGTGTAAACATAGCCCCCCCCCCTCGCGGATGGAAGTTGCATAGCACAGTAATCATCACCGGTGATATGATCGATGATTGGTTGGATGATCGGATAATTGAGCCCGAGGAACAAGGAGTGGTTGCCGAGGCTATAAACCCGCCTCCAGTTGAATACGCCTGGCCCAACGGAGCTGGGATCTTTCTCGAACACGAAGCATCCATAGCCATCAATGTCACGAACGCCCCACGCATTGTACTGCATGTGGTTTGATGTAATGGTTTGGTCAATTTGGTATGTGCGAATGAGCATCAAATGACCGACGTCAGTTGAACGAGCGATAAACTAGCACCCATCGGCTGGTATGATTCCAGGTCCTGGAATCATGAAGTCCAGCGCATTTGCGTCTGCTGCAACAATTCAAATTGGAGACCAAAAGGACAAAAATAAACAATCATGTTCAGATTATGTGTGGAATTAAGATTATTATAACAGTGACACATATCATAGACAGAGAATTGCAATGTCGTGGTCATAATCATACCCCAAGTTAAAAAAAATAAGCCAATGGCTTTCATATTCTAGCAACATGTCATGGTTCAAACATCATGTAACAATGAGAGGAAAACAACTATGACAACGCCTACTCATATTCTACCATAGCACTTACTACTACTATTTTCATATCAACTCTAAGCAATAACATGCGTTGTTATAAAAATCTAGTAAACGAGAGTAACATATAGCAATCATGATGTTATGCTCATAATATGTATTCTAAGCAATCATTAGATGCCAATTTTTGTCATATCAACTCTAACAATAACATGTGTGGTCATAAAAATCTAGGAAATGAGAGGAACATATAGCAATGATGTGGTTATAGACATGCTATGCATTCTAAATTTGTAACAAATGAACAAGCAGTCGTATTCATAAGGTAAAGATCAGATGAGATAGAACAATTACACGACGATAGATTCCACCAGTATAGGCAGCCAATCTGTGCGTCGACCACGTAAACGATGCCATCATGCACTATAGCATCAGACAAAAATGTTGCCTCAACAGGATTGACGATGAGCCATAACCATGTATGGCGACCGGATTCCAGATAGACTAATCCCATGTTGAACAAGGCAATGAGCTTGTAATCCATGTAGTCTTCTGATGGTGTGGGCACTTCGCAGATTACAACTTTCTGCAAACAGAGGTCGAGCCAAAAGCTTGATGCGTCTCATGCGTAGTAGGCAGGAGTGTCCGGTGGGCCGCGAGGCTCGATGTCGGCGGTATACAACGATGGAAGGGTGATCTCTCGCTGGGTGTAGATATCCACGAGATGCCACGGACTACCGGTGTGGTGGATGAGGACGATCTAGTTGGCCTTCATGCCCGCCCAGTAGTGGCCGCGCATGAAGGACAGGTGGACGGGTAGTGGTAGCATGTCGAGGGGCACCACGGAAACCTCCGTAGGATCGTCAAGTTGGTGTCTGGGCCACCTGTGAGGATCGGGCATCAGCAAGCAGGGTGTCTTGAAAAGAGCCGGCCGGTTGCGGACGAGTAGATGGTACAAAGACACCGAGCATGCGGCCAGACGGACGGTGCCGAGTAGGTCCATACGACTACAGATCTGCTCCAAGAGAACATCGGGGAGGGAATTCCAATCGCGGCTCTGCATGTCAGTCGGTTTTGCCATTGGGGTTTTCGGTGCCTGCGAGCCATCGGGGAAGTGGATTCGGGCGGGTGAGCGAAGAGGCTTCTCCTCGTGTGGCCGAGCAGTGAGCGGGGGGATATGGTACGCGCGAGCTACCAAGGAAGATGGCGCGGGCGGGCGAGCAGTGAGCGGGGGTAAATGGTGTGCGGACAACGATGGGGAAGAGAGGAGGAAGAAGAAGAGAGGAGGAAGAAGAGTGGAAGACGGGGAAGAAAGTGCATTAAATCTCAATTCTACTAGTACTACTACCAGGATATAGGCACCGTCCTCCGGAGTGTAAATAGTTACACCGATGACATGTGGGTCTACCACAAGAGGGCCCATATGTCAGTTAATGGAGGACACAGGTGCATAGGCGTATTTGCGGAAGCGTGGCTCTACTGGCAAACATGATGGTAGTACTGGGTAAGGCTGATTTAGTAACACCAACACGCTGGTTCAGCTTATTAATTACGTGTCCCATCTGCTGCAGCGTGTATTGTCACTTCACTGCGAAGACTAGTTGAATCTACGCTCACTTCACTCATTTTGCTCTATACCTAGTCACTTCTTGAAATCTGTAGAAAGACAAATACTCCGTATTTGGGAACAGAGGGAGGCTTTTACTCCATACTGGAGTATTTGGGAACAGAGGGAGTATCACCATATGGAGGGAATAGAGGAAGTTTGAAATATGAACATGTCAATGGGAGGGAGTAAGCCCCATGCATGCATGCATGCATGCAACATGCAACACTCACACGCACTCCACATGGACGCACGCAACACTCACGCACCCATGCGGCACACAACACACGATGCAACACACACGCTCACGCTCAAGTGCTCAACCTACTCCCTACGCCTGTGAAAGACTGTACATTTAGAGATTTACACATTGACCAGGGTATAATTAACGCCCAAAAGTAGCAGACTTATGTGTGCATGCGACCATTGAGATAAGTAGATTAAATGAAGGCCGTTGCATGCTGTAATTAAGGATAGACATGTAGCCTATACCTACAACAGAAGTTGGTGCATTAGTCAATCAATATCGATTTAGATTAAAGGCTAAATGCATTGGAAGTGTAGATGTACATCATGTACTACTGTCACACCTCGTATCAGGCAACAAACGATTGTCTATGCGCTTGGAAACTTCTATTTTGCACCTTCTTACTTGCTCTCGATAATGTCTTAAGTTTGAATTCGAGGGTTACTTCCTGCCACCTTCCCTGACGTTATCGACCGGATAGTCAACCTTGCAGAGGTCCGTCCGCTCGAAACGCCCCCTTTATTCTTTCGTAAGTACGATGGAGTTCCCGAAGAAAGGATGCTGACTTCATCATGATGACTGGAAGAAGAGTAATCAAGACATCAATGTAATGGATCGATCTCTTCGAGAAGAGCAACCAAGACCGAGAAGATTCGTTAGAGTTTCGTAACCAGATCTCCCCCTTACTTTCCCTCTTAAATCTCGGGACGAGATTTCTTGTAGTGGAGGAGAATTGTGACGCCCGGATATTTAGCTACAGTAATTCCCTGCTAATGATGCCACGTCACTTCGATTACTATCGCTAATCTCGTGTTAGTTCGGAACCGATTCAAATTTAAATTTAAAATATAGACAAACATCAAGTCAAAAGTTTTGAAACATTAAAACTAAAATGTTCAAGCTGAGACAGATAAATTCTAAATAATAACGGTGGAGAAACCACACTTGTATAAAATATGCAAATACTCAAAATGAATAAAATAGTAGCAAAAACAATTAGTTAAATGATTATCAAATAATAAACAATTACAAACGATTTTATATTAGGTTTCAAGATAGTTGTGGTAGAGGCATAGGTATTAATAATATTTTAGGTACAACTTGGGTATTTCATAAAAACATAAATTTAATAAAAAAAAAGAAGAAATGAAATAAAATAGAAAATAGAAAACAGTAATAACTAAACTAAAATAAAATAGAACCCCCCTCTCCCTGGGCCTCTCGGCCCACCTAGCAGTCAGCCGGCCCACCCCAATACCCCTGGCCTATTTCCCCCGTACCCGACCGAAACCCTAACCCACGGTCGCCCCACTTCCCCCCCCCACTCCCTCGATCCACCTCTCCCCTCTGCCCCCGATTGGATCTGGGGGGATCGACCAGCCGCCGCCGCCAGACCCACGTCGCCACGCCCCACCGTCGTCGCCGATGCCTCCTCATCCCCGCAGTCTAGCCCCATGGCCGGATCGACCAAGGCCGCCCCGATGCCGCGCGTCGACCCCGTCATCGCTCGACATCGACCATCGCCCGACGCGACCACGCCGGCGCCCTTCCCCACCGGCCTGCACCCGCTCCGCCGATGTCGTCCCCGTCACCCCCCTCGACCACCGCTGCCCAGACCCTACGCCTCCGGTGAGGCCACGGCCTCCGCGCCCCTCCTCTCCTTCCCTTGTCCCCACGTCGCGCCCGACCTCCTCGCCCCGCGCATGGCCTCGTGCGCGCCCGTCCGTTGCCCCTCCGGCGCTACTGCGCCCGCACATGGCCGTGCCCAGGCGCCCGTCTCCCACGCGCCTCACGCTCGCCCGCCTCTTGCTCCGGCCAACTGCCGCCGCGGCGCCGTCTCCGGCTTCCCCGTGTGCTTGCAGCCCCCCCTGTGCACCGGCGCCTCTCGCTCGACGTTGTCGCCCTCGTCCGGCCGCACCTCTGCGGCGACCCTCCGCGCGCCCTGCGCCGGCCTCCGCCGCGGCCCCTCGCTGGCCGCCGCCTGTGCTCGGCCTCCGCGCGGGCGCCATCACGCCCCGGCGCCCGTAAACGTAGCACCCAGCGCCCGCTCCCCCCTGTGCCGGATAAGGCCTTAGGCCACTGACCGAACGGCCCCACGGCCCCAAAGCGTTAAAAAAAAGGAATATCAAAATAAATAAATAAATAAATAATAATAATAAAAAAATTAATTAATTAATTAATTAATTAAGGAATTAATTAAGTTAATTAATTATAATTAGGTTAACCTAATCACTAATTAACCTAATTAACTGTTAGTTAATTAAAACAGTGTATGACATGCGGGACCCACACGTCAGATTGACCCAGTCAACTCCCTGTTGACTGCTGACGTCATGCTGACGTCATGCTGACGTCATGATGACGTCAGCGTGCACTATTCTGGATAATGTTAGATTTAAATAGTTAAATAAATTCTAAAAATGATTAAAACTTTAGAAAATCATATCTCTTAATCCGTAACTCGGATTAAAATGTTTTCAACATGAAAGTTGCTCAGAACGACGAGACGAACCCGGATACGCAGCCCGTTTCGTCCACCACACACCCTAACATATCAAACACGCAACTTTCCCCCTCTGGTTCATCTGTCCGTAAACGCGAAACACCGGGAATACTTTCCCGGATGTTTCCCCCCTTAAGCAGTACCACCTCATACCGCGTTAGGGCACGCCTAGCATCGCTTATTGACATGTCATGCATCGGTATGCATCTGTTTACTTGGTATTCATTGTTTCTTCCCCCTCTTCTCTCCGGTAGACTACGAGACCGACGCTGCTGCTGCCCAGTTCGACTACGGAGTTGACGACCCCTCTCTCTTGCCAGAGCAACCAGGCAAGCCCCCCCCTTTGATCACCAGATATCGCCTACTCTTCTCTATACTGCTTGCATTCGAGTAGTGTAGCATGTTACTGCTTTCCGTTAATCCTATTCTGATGCATAGCCTGTCATTGCTGCTACAGTCATTGATACCTTACCCGCAATCCTAAATGCTTAGTATAGGATGCTAGTGTTCCATCAGTGGCCCTACACTCTTGTCCGTCTGCCATGCTATACTACTGGGCTGTGATCACTTCGGGAGGTGATCACGGGCATATACTATATACTTTACACAGTTACATTACTGTGATACTGTTCGGAGTTGGGGGCTGAAGGGGCAGGTGGCTCCATCCCGGTAGAGGTGGGCCTGGGTTCCCGACGGCCCCCGACTGTTACTTTGTGGCGGAGCGACAGGGCAGGTTGAGACCACCTAGGAGACAGGTGGGCCTGGTCCTGTTCGGCGTTCGCGGATACTTAACACGCTTAACGAGATCTTGGTATTTGATCTGAGTCTGGCTACGAGCCTATACGCACTAACCATCTACGTGGGAGTAGTTATGGGTATCCCGACGTCGTGGTATCAGCCGAAGCACTTCAGACGTCAGCGACGGAGCGGCGCGCGCCGGGTTGGACTGCGTAACGCAACTTCCTTGTAATGGAGGTGCTAGGTCTGCTCACCGGCCGCGTACGCAACGTGCAGGTGTGCTCAGGGCGATGGGCCCAGACCCCTGCGCGCTTAGGTTTAGACCGGCGTGCTGGCCTCTCTGTTGAGCCTAGGTGGGGCTGCGACGTGTTGATCTTCCGAGGCCGGGCATGACCCAGGAAAGTGTGTCCGGCCAAATGGGATCGAGCGTGTTGGGCTATGTGGTGCACCCCTGCAGGGAAGTTAATCTATTCGAATAGCCGTGATCTTCGGTAACAGGACGACTTGGAGTTGTACCTTGACCTTATGACAACTAGAACCGGATACTTAATAAAACACACCCTTCCAAGTTCCACAGACAACCCGGTGATCGCTTTTCCGCAGGGCGACGAGGAGAGGATCGCCGGGTAGGATTATGCTATGCGATGCTACTGGAGATGATATTGGAGCTTCTACTTGGAGATGCTACTTGGAGGACTTCAATCTACTCTCTTCTACATGCTGCAAGACGGAGGCTGCCAGAAGCGTAGTCTTCGATAGGACTAGCTATCCCCCTCTTATTCTGGCATTCTGCAGTTCAGTCCACTGATATGGCCTCCTTACACATATACCCATGCATATGTAGTGTAGTTCCTTGCTTGCGAGTACTTTGGATGAGTACTCACGGTTGCTTTCTCCCCCTTTTTTCCCCTTTCCTTTCTTTCTGGTTGTCGCAACCAGAGGCTGGAGTCCAGGAGCCAGACGCCACCGTCGACGACGACCCCTACTACACTGGAGGTGCCTACTACTACGTGCTGCCCGCTGACGACGACCTGGAGTAGTTTAGGAGGATCCCAGGCAGGAGGCCTGCGCCTCTTTCGATCTGTATCCCAGTTTGTGCTAGCCATCTTATGGCAACCTTGTTTAACTTATGTCTGTACTCAGATATTGTTGCTTCCGGCTGACTCGTCTATGATCGAGCACTTGTATTCGAGCCCTCGAGGCCCCTAGCTTGTATTATGATGCTTCTATGACTTATTTTATTTGTAGAGTTGTGTTGTGATATCTTCCCGTGAGTCCCTGATCTTGATCGTACACATTTGTGTGCATGATTAGTGTACGATTGAATCGGGGGCGTCACAAGTTGGTATCAGAGCCAACTGCCTGTAGGAATCCCCCTTCCACACTCCTTGGCCGAAGTCGAGTCTAGACATTACAAAACTTTTACTAACTTGGCTGTGTGCCTTACGGGCACACGTCGCCATCGGGTGGTACTAGGATCTTTTACTCCTCGACCTTTACTCTGGGACTCTGAACTCTTTACTATTCGGGTTAAATGAATTTGCTAACTCTAAGATTAGGATCTCGTGATCACATCCACCCGGAGAGCCCCTTACTGCAGAGGATCGCCTGCTACATCAGAAGGTTCCGAAGATACTCTCTGATGTTCTCTCGAGAATTTGTGCCCATCACTTTTGCTATTCCCGACCACCGATAAATTCGTATGGATAACTACTTACACTTGCCATTCATACGATCATCCCCCATTGATCTTGTTATTACAAGATACCCTGAAGTTTTCTCTAGTGTTCCGAAATACTTTGTGCCTACTGCCTAGCAGTTCCTTGCCACCTGAATACCCCTTCAAATAAATCCTTGCACTTGTCGAGTATCCGCTCATCCCCAGTTGTTCATGTGTTTCACAATGGTCTTCGAAATACTATTTGATCCTCCAAAAATCCTTAATAGCTTATTGCTCTGCAATACTTGTCTGCTTGCATTATGGATGCTTTCCAATGGCAATATTCGTTAGTATCCTTAGGCATCGTCATTTTGATCATATTGATTCTGCATGTGTGCGAATACACGCAATCATCATTGATCCTTATAAATTACCTTTCCGGCTGAGCTTCCGTTCTTTTAACTGGAATTGGTTCTCGACCAATCCAATTGTCGTTGGTTGTACCCTAAGGCTATTCAACTTATCCATCCCTAATCAGAGCATTGCTTCTGATCCCTTGACTTGGAAATCATATTCCTTTGCATTTGACAATTGAGTTAGTCAGTTGTTTCTATAATCTGATCTCCTTGCATTCTTCTTCCTCTAGTTGAGTACCGATACTCGTATCAGATCCTTTGTGGACCATCAAGTCCTTTGTTGGATTGTTATCCGCCAGTGTCCTTCACATTTGATCACTTTGTGAGTTCTTCCCCTGATACATAATGCCTTTGTTAAGTTGTATCCTCTGCTTGGCCAACCATGCTCTGCTTTCGGGCTTGTGTTATTTACTCTTGAAACTTGTGGTATACGTTTCTAAGAAGCCCCTGTGGGTTGAACATATGCCTTCTCTAAACCGTGTGAACCCGAAAGTTTTCACGAGTCATACTCTTCTGGTGCTTCACCAGATAAAATTTCAACACTGCATCTTCATCGAACGTGAGAAGTGAATGAAAGGTTATGCATTGGAGAAGTGGGAGTCGACCTTGAACTTGTGTTCATGCCCATGGACACGATGTAGATCTTATCATTAAAGCTTCTTTTAAATAAATTATTCCTTTGGTATAAGTTCATCTTATATCTAGGATCTGGCCTTTTGCAACCGTGGTTCCGACCATGATCGTTCTTCTTTGATCTCATTTCTCGGACAAGTTAAAACAATTGTCTTCTATGGATCAATGCACCTGTCCAACCTTTACTTTGCTCTACTGTTGAGTATTAAGCTCTGGTATATTAAGTATATCATGGAACTGCATAACTTATTATGGGTTCTTCATCAACTATTAATTCTCACTGATTCCAATTTTCTCGGGTTCTGGGTTGTCGTCAATCGAGAACACCGATTCCACATTTCCGTTCGATAACCCTAAGTAATTTTCGTTACTTATGAGTTTAATATTCCTTCCCATCATTCCTAGCCTGTTTGGCTATATCGTTATCGTGATGATTTTAACTGTGTTACCCGGCCCTTCTTCTCGGAGCACAATTTTCGACGATGAACTAACCTTACGTCGATCCTCATCGTCATATCATTTCGCCCTAAACAACAAGCTTGAGTTCGAGTTCGTGTCGTAACTGTGGTTCCAATAACCTCTTGCTTCATCATTCCTTTGACTGGATGTCGTCGCTGATTGACTACATCTGCATGAAATCTCTCGACAATTGTGTCGTGATCATCATCAACCTTATGAGCTCTTCCAGGAATTCAATTGAATTCACGATGGGTAATACCATCCTTGCCCCTCGATGATTCCTGTTCTCATCGACCACTTTATTGCCTCCCGTTCAACACAACTTGTTCGTGTTTGGTGTGACCCTTGAGATCACTGCTACCCAGCAGTTGATCTTCCTTACCTCGGAAGTATTACCATCTCTTTTGTCAAGAATGTGGTGAGAATTTCACCACCTCTTAATAATTCTTGATATCATAATACTTCTTGCCATCTTCGTTCATTCCTTGGTCCCCGTATTGTTCTCAACCGGAATACCGACAATGGAGCTATGACGTGTGAATTCAAAACTTCTAACAACCCTATTGCTTTGAAGTGAATGGGCAATAGTTCATTCTAAGTCCTTCGCTAATTGAATCACCATTCTGACATTGGTCGTGCAACCCAACCCATATTTCGGGCGCACCCTTCAACCAATGTTTAATTGTGTATGTTTTCCTCGAGCTTACTTCCTTATATCATTTGATCTGACAAATGTTATCTCCTTGTTCACTTAATGGTGGAAATCCATCTTTTGGAATCTCGGTGAATTGCCGTTGAGTTCACCAGACACCTCCTTGTCCTCTCCTTGGTTTAATGGTGAACTATTGCTTCAGAAACCCGCTCCCATAGTTCATTTCCTGAGAAGCTTGCAATGCCATTTCAACGATTTGTCTTGCGCCTTTTCTTCTCGGACATCCTGAGTCTCAGGTATCCTGACACCAATCGGATCTGAATCTCGGTCAGGTATGATGGTTGGGACAACTTTCCAAGAGTTATGACGTTGATCCTTTGATGACCCGGTAACATGATGTCATGCCTAGCACCCCCCCCCCCCGGCTGGAGGACCTATCATTATAGATTCCTTTTCAGCAAGGTTATCCATTCATCCATGAGGAAATTGTAAGACTTATTCTACAAGTTATTCCTGATGGATCCTTCGTGTTTCCAAAGTCTGATCTTCACCTGAAGACCATGTCACTGCTATCTCGAAGCATGTCAATGGTACTCCGATTTTCAACAGGAACATTTGAAGCACGATGCTAAATTTTATTTATCACTTATCCTAACACCGTTGTATGGGTAATATCATGAGATTCCTTCCCCCTTACCTAAATGGTTTTCTACTTTATATCCTGTCATGGATATCATGCTCTGCTTGTCATTGGGAAGGATATACCCCTGAAATATGTGTTTAAACACATTTTCCTTTCCATTGTTCTGTTTAATCTGATGATCATATTTTCCTTCCATTGGTTTGTTTAAACCTTTGCTATGAACTATATGATATAAGCAGTAATAATCCACTGCTTGTGCAAACACCCCGATGTACAACTCTGTCAGTAAGACCCTGTTTTTATTGTTGATGACATTCCGGTAACCACCGATGGATGAGAACTTTGCCTATTGGTCCGCCTCGTTCAACGAGCAGGAAAGTAGTTCTCTTCGTCCCTCGCCCTTGGTATCGACGTTGTCGCCGACATAATTGACAGGCTACCCCCCTGACATGCCTAGCTTGCATGATCACGCAAGACGTCTCCGCCCTTCCTACTTCTAACCCACATGGTGGGCCCATAACCCATAGTTCCACAGGATCGAAACCTGACTCTCCTATGCAACCCTGTTTCTAATGGTTATTCTCCATCTTTGGCTTCATATTTAATTCATGGGCCACCTTCCTAGTGCCCTATTCTGATACCAGACGCAATACCTTCCCATTGCTCTGAACCCCTGTCACACCTCGTATCAGGCAACAAACGATTGTCTATGCGCTTGGAAACTTCTATTTTGCACCTTCTTACTTGCTCTCGATAATGTCTTAAGTTTGAATTCGAGGGTTACTTCCTGCCACCTTCCCTGACGTTATCGACCGGATAGTCAACCTTGCAGAGGTCCGTCCGCTCGAAACGCCCCCTTTATTCTTTCGTAAGTACGATGGAGTTCCCGAAGAAAGGATGCTGACTTCATCATGATGACTGGAAGAAGAGTAATGAAGACATCAATGTAATGGATCGATCTCTTCGAGAAGAGCAACCAAGACCGAGAAGATTCGTTAGAGTTTCGTAACCAGATCTCCCCCTTACTTTCCCTCTTAAATCTCGGGACGAGATTTCTTGTAGTGGAGGAGAATTGTGACGCCCGGATATTTAGCTACAGTAATTCCCTGCTAATGATGCCACGTCACTTCGATTACTATCGCTAATCTCGTGTTAGTTCGGAACCGATTCAAATTCAAATTTAAAATATAGACAAACATCAAGTCAAAAGTTTTGAAACATTAAAACTAAAATGTTCAAGCTGAGACAGATAAATTCTAAATAATAACGGTGGAGAAACCACACTTGTATAAAATATGCAAATACTCAAAATGAATAAAATAGTAGCAAAAACAATTAGTTAAATGATTATCAAATAATAAACAATTACAAACGATTTTATATTAGGTTTCAAGATAGTTGTGGTAGAGGCATAGGTATTAATAATATTTTAGGTACAACTTGGGTATTTCATAAAAACATAAATTTAATAAAAAAAAAGAAGAAATGAAATAAAATAGAAAATAGAAAACAGTAATAACTAAACTAAAATAAAATAGAACCCCCCTCTCCCTGGGCCTCTCGGCCCACCTAGCAGTCAGCCGGCCCACCCCAATACCCCTGGCCTATTTCCCCCGTACCCGACCGAAACCCTAACCCACGGTCGCCCCACTTCCCCCCCCACTCCCTCGATCCACCTCTCCCCTCTGCCCCCGATTGGATCTGGGGGGATCGACCAGCCGCCGCCGCCAGACCCACGTCGCCACGCCCCACCGTCGTCGCCGATGCCTCCTCATCCCCGCAGTCTAGCCCCATGGCCGGATCGACCAAGGCCGCCCCGATGCCGCGCGTCGACCCCGTCATCGCTCGACATCGACCATCGCCCGACGCGACCACGCCGGCGCCCTTCCCCACCGGCCTGCACCCGCTCCGCCGATGTCGTCCCCGTCACCCCCCTCGACCACCGCTGCCCAGACCCTACGCCTCCGGTGAGGCCACGGCCTCCGCGCCCCTCCTCTCCTTCCCTTGTCCCCACGTCGCGCCCGACCTCCTCGCCCCGCGCATGGCCTCGTGCGCGCCCGTCCGTTGCCCCTCCGGCGCTACTGCGCCCGCACATGGCCGTGCCCAGGCGCCCGTCTCCCACGCGCCTCACGCTCGCCCGCCTCTTGCTCCGGCCAACTGCCGCCGCGGCGCCGTCTCCGGCTTCCCCGTGTGCTTGCAGCCCCCCCTGTGCACCGGCGCCTCTCGCTCGACGTTGTCGCCCTCGTCCGGCCGCACCTCTGCGGCGACCCTCCGCGCGCCCTGCGCCGGCCTCCGCCGCGGCCCCTCGCTGGCCGCCGCCTGTGCTCGGCCTCCGCGCGGGCGCCATCACGCCCCGGCGCCCGTAAACGTAGCACCCAGCGCCCGCTCCCCCCTGTGCCGGATAAGGCCTTAGGCCACTGACCGAACGGCCCCACGGCCCCAAAGCGTTAAAAAAAAGGAATATCAAAATAAATAAATAAATAAATAATAATAATTAATTAATTAATTAATTAATTAATTAATTAAGGAATTAATTAAGTTAATTAATTATAATTAGGTTAACCTAATCACTAATTAACCTAATTAACTGTTAGTTAATTAAAACAGTGTATGACATGCGGGACCCACACGTCAGATTGGCCCAGTCAACTCCCTGTTGACTGCTGACGTCATGCTGACGTCATGCTGACGTCATGATGACGTCAGCATGCACTATTCTGGATAATGTTAGATTTAAATAGTTAAATAAATTCTAAAAATGATTAAAACTTTAGAAAATCATATCTCTTAATCCGTAACTCGGATTAAAATGTTTTCAACATGAAAGTTGCTCAGAACGACGAGACGAACCCGGATACGCAGCCCGTTCGTCCACCACACACCCCTAACATATCAAACACGCAACTTTCCCCCTCTGGTTCATCTGTCCGTAAACGCGAAACACCGGGAATACTTTCCCGGATGTTTCCCCCCTTAAGCAGTACCACCTCATACCGCGTTAGGGCACGCCTAGCATCGCTTATTGACATGTCATGCATCGGTATGCATCTGTTTACTTGGTATTCATTGTTTCTTCCCCCTCTTCTCTCCGGTAGACTACGAGACCGACGCTGCTGCTGCCCAGTTCGACTACGGAGTTGACGACCCCTCTCTCTTGCCAGAGCAACCAGGCAAGCCCCCCCTTTGATCACCAGATATCGCCTACTCTTCTCTATACTGCTTGCATTCGAGTAGTGTAGCATGTTACTGCTTTCTGTTAATCCTATTCTGATGCATAGCCTGTCATTGCTGCTACAGTCATTGATACCTTACCCGCAATCCTAAATGCTTAGTATAGGATGCTAGTGTTCCATCAGTGGCCCTACACTCTTGTCCGTCTGCCATGCTATACTACTGGGCTGTGATCACTTCGGGAGGTGATCACGGGCATATACTATATACTTTACACTGTTACATTACTGGTGATACTGTTCGGAGTTGGGGGCTGAAGGGGCAGGTGGCTCCATCCCGGTAGAGGTGGGCCTGGGTTCCCGACGGCCCCCGACTGTTACTTTGTGGCGGAGCGACAGGGCAGGTTGAGACCACCTAGGAGACAGGTGGGCCTGGTCCTGTTCGGCGTTCGCGGATACTTAACACGCTTAACGAGATCTTGGTATTTGATCTGAGTCTGGCTACGAGCCTATACGCACTAACCATCTACGTGGGAGTAGTTATGGGTATCCCGACGTCGTGGTATCAGCCGAAGCACTTCAGACGTCAGCGACGGAGCGGCGCGCGCCGGGTTGGACTGCGTTAACGCAACTTCCTTTGTAATGGAGGTGCTAGGTCTGCTCACCGGCCGCGTACGCAACGTGCAGGTGTGCTCAGGGCGATGGGCCCAGACCCCTGCGCGCTTAGGTTTAGACCGGCGTGCTGGCCTCTCTGTTGAGCCTAGGTGGGGCTGCGACGTGTTGATCTTCCGAGGCCGGGCATGACCCAGGAAAGTGTGTCCGGCCAAATGGGATCGAGCGTGTTGGGCTATGTGGTGCACCCCTGCAGGGAAGTTAATCTATTCGAATAGCCGTGATCTTCGGTAACAGGACGACTTGGAGTTGTACCTTGACCTTATGACAACTAGAACCGGATACTTAATAAAACACACCCTTCCAAGTTCCACAGACAACCCGGTGATCGCTTTTCCGCAGGGCGACGAGGAGAGGATCGCCGGGTAGGATTATGCTATGCGATGCTACTGGAGATGTATTGGAGTTCTACTTGGAGATGCTACTTGGAGGACTTCAATCTACTCTCTTCTACATGCTGCAAGACGGAGGCTGCCAGAAGCGTAGTCTTCGATAGGACTAGCTATCCCCCTCTTATTCTGGCATTCTGCAGTTCAGTCCACTGATATGGCCTCCTTACACATATACCCATGCATATGTAGTGTAGTTCCTTGCTTGCGAGTACTTTGGATGAGTACTCACGGTTGCTTTCTCCCCCTTTTTCTCCTTTCCTTTCTTTCTGGTTGTCGCAACCAGATGCTGGAGTCCAGGAGCCAGACGCCACCGTCGACGACGACCCCTACTACACTGGAGGTGCCTACTACTACGTGCTGCCCGCTGATGACGACCAGGAGTAGTTTAGGAGGATCCCAGGCAGGAGGCCTGCTCCTCTTTCGATCTGTATCCCAGTTTGTGCTAGCCATCTTATGGCACCCTGTTTAACTTATGTCTGTACTCAGATATTGTTGCTTCGGCTGACTCGTCTATGATCGAGCACTTGTATTCGAGCCCTCGAGGCCCCTAGCTTGTATTATGATGCTTCTATGACTTATTTTATTTGTAGAGTTGTGTTGTGATATCTTCCCGTGAGTCCCTGATCTTGATCGTACACATTTGTGTGCATGATTAGTGTACGATTGAATCGGGGGCGTCACAATATTGTACTGTAGTATCATCATTGTTGGACCTTCCGAAGAGGCAAAGAGGCAAGTGCAAGGTTCACACGAGTACGAATTGTTGAACCTCCCGAAGAGGCAAAGAGCCAAGCGCAAGGTTTTATAAGAGTTGACGTCCTAGTAGGAGTGTACTACAACTATAGCGAACGATGCTACTGTATGATGCCGCCACGTCACGCATATCCAAAGCTGTGCCACCTTTTTTTCTCAAAGAGCATGTTGGAGCCCCTGCAACAACCACACAAGTTGCACGTACACATAATACATTTACTAGTAATAAATTCTAAAGGACAAATGCCAGTATGCCACACAAGTTCATCTCCAATTCATGTGATAAATTTGTGCACGACTAGTCTACATATATTCACAGTGCTACCGTTCACAATTACCGTACTCCACTTACATGTTATAGATGGGCTACATGCATGTCCTCCTCCAGGTTCCAGTCCCAGGTGTTCTTCATGGATGGCACGATCCATAGCGGTGGGCAACGGGAATCATTGTCGCAGCTTTCTAGTCCGGTTCCACACGATGGAGACTCATCCAAGCTGAAGCGGCATAAATCAGGGATAGCGTGTCCCAGCATGTCGTTCATCCGGCGGTGCACAATGAAGACACAACCATGCTTCATGAACGGCAGGCCTTCCGTGTCGTGCACGGAAGGTGGCATCCGCTTCACAATGGGGTAGCTGTCCCCGATGAAAAGCGAGTACTCTCCAAGACTATTCCTCGGCACCCACGTAGCATCATGGGGGTCGAACTCGGCGTCGTTCATCTGGTACACGCGGCATCCCAGATCTGGACACATGGTGAAGTACATACTCAAGGTCCATGCATAATAATGTTGTGCTCAAATATGGTGGTCAGTAATACTGTGCAGCAAATAGTACTACTCCGATATAGAGGAAGTAAAATAGCCGACTTATTATATATAGCCACTCTTGGCTACATGGATGAGATAGTAAGACATGGAAAAACAAAAATGGTGGCAACTAGTGGGTTCAAGTCTTCAAGGGCCCAGCTAGCTATACGCGTCCTCCAAGGTAAAAAGTACTCCTACTAGTAGTACTAAGTATACTACTAGTACAACAATGAAAGAGAAGGCGAGAGGGTTAAAAAATGGAATACCTGGGTAGATGGTGACGGTCCGATCATGGTAGATTGTGTGACCATGTTGCACATCAGTGGTAACATGGGTAACAACTGCTAAGATAGTTGATCCCAATATGCCAAAGTCAGCTACAAGGTTCCAGGTTAGACCGAATCGCAGATGCAAATGCACATCCAGGATCGGCGATCTTATTTTGATCGGGGGATGACTGGTCCCTGCAAAATAATGGAGTACCATTAGGGATGCAAATGATGGTTTGTGCATTCCGTTTGTAATCTCCCATACTGTAGGATGGCAACCAGATGAAACAAGTCCCCTGGCTTGTCACCGCGAAGATGCGGCCTAGATGGCGCACGGCGTCTTCGAACGTGTAGGGGTACAAATCTGCCGCCGCCAACATGCGCCAGCCTCTGCCGTTACTGCGTCTTGCATTGATGGCAATCCTTATGTCGAACACCGCGATGGGATAGTAATCGTCGTAGCCGCGTCGCTTCGTCGGTGGGTCCGCAATTGCTATCTTCTTCAATCTCGTGTAGGCATCATCATACGTATTCAAGCCCAGCCAATCCGGGAGGACGATCCCAATGGTGGAGAAGGGGTCTACCGGAACGGCCGCATTGCTGTGGATGTTGTGCAAAATGATGGTGGTATCTGGCCGGAGGTATGCAAGCCAATCTTCGTTGGCACCGACCCAGACCTATATATAAGACGGTGGGCAGCGGAGAAATTACGAGATGGAAATGGAATAACTAAGTACTACATGATCAAACTCCATTACTGACCTGCTCATTGGACAAAATCCGACTACCTCTCAACGTCGGCAACTCTATCGGAGTCAACATGCAACCATGGCCAGGGAGCGGTGGACTGTTCGAAGGATTGTCCCATAGAAGAACCTTCTCCTCGAGGACGCATGGAAGACCAACAAGCATGGCCTTTTCCCAAACCTGTTTAAGCAGCGTCTTGAAAAAGTTGGTGCAGGAAGCACCGAGTCTTGCGGCGGTGAGGACGTCGGAGCGGCGTGCGATTTCTCCCAGAGGATCATCGTCCAAGGTCTCCCAGCCCCGACGAGGAGGAGAACCGCCTGGCGAATCCATGGGAGCAGCGACGAACTGCCTTCTCTTCGGGGGGAGGGGAACTGGCGAGGAGGAGATAAGAGCGTAGTAACCGCAGGGCCTCGTCCCTTCCAACTGTAGATCGTTCCTCAGCGAAGGGGTGAGGCTATTATTTACTACTAGTACTAGCATTATGGAATGTTATGGGATTGCATTATACTGTAAATAATAGCACTAGTAAGAAATTTTTGGCACTAGGTAGTAGTTTTTGGCGTGGATTAAGAAATTTTGGGTATGTTTTTGCCATTTTTTGTACACGCCAACTAGTGTCAAAAAACGTCTTACATTATGTGACGGAGGAGTACGTACTCGTACTGTAGCAGTACCAGTACTACTTTTCTCAACTACGAGTATTAGTGCGATGTACTGTACTTCTAGTCTAGTCTAGTCTAGTATAGTGCACCAGTTTTGAACTCTTGAATCTCAGGGCCAAGGAGCTACAGTTGGAAGTGGAGGGTACTACTGTTCTGTAGAACCATCGCTGTACTATCAATGCAGGGGAAGTACACCTGCGTAGTGGCCTAGTGGGTACTCTCGGTGCTATATTCAGCCGCTCCTCTCACGTAGGAGTAGCTGGCCTACTCAGCCGCTCCTCTCACGCACACACTAGCAGCCTGTTTATCAGCGACGGTTACTGCGGTCTGCGGGGCAGAACATTTGAGTTATTTGATACAGCGAGACTAGGCTTTTCGCTTCCATTTGTGGAGGTGTAATGGATCTCGTCGAACTTTGTTAGTAGTTCCTTCTTTATGAATGAGATGAAGCAAAGCTTTTGCCTCCGTTTCAAAAAAAACACGTCAAGAGGAATTTCTTTTATAGTAGAGCCGATAATGGAGTGAAGTCCATGCGTGCAACGCCACAAGCTACAGAGTACTAGTAGTACATCACTTTACATAGAGTACAGAGCCATATTGCACAGTTCCCAATGCCCCGCCAGGCTTTTCCGGCTCCTCGGGCTTAATTGGGGGGCGCTAGTTTAAATATGCTACTACTAGCTGATGAGGAAGCTGCAAGCGAGGTGCGGCTAGGGCGAGCACGCGAGCCACGGGATGCTGGGAAGGAAAACCCGTTCACGTGGCTAGGCTGTCCAGTGCACCCAGATTGTGGGGCCGCACGTCCGTTTGACTTCAAAACTCAAACTACCCGTGTAAAATATTGGCTCGCAACGAAGTGTAGTACTAGTACTATTTTTTTTAAAGGCCGCCATGCGTTCGGCCGGGATCGAACCCACAAAACGAGGTATACACTCCCGTGACCACTAGTAGTACTCGTTGGAGTACAACGCAACCTAGAATCGCCTTTTGTCGCTAGTAGTACGTACATTGTTCCTTACAAGAAACCCCTAATAATGCAAGAAACCACTAAAATGCCAAGAAACTACTACCACTTGCATACGTGGCAGACTTAAGATAAGACTACCTTATCAACCATTGTACATGCTCTTACCAACCAAAATCCTCGAGTGACCTCCTACCTCCGGCCCGTCCACCTAGTCATCCTCGGCCATGGGACGCAGCTACCGCCGCCGGCAGAAGGCGAGGTCAAAACCGCCGGCGGTGCGGAGCCCATGTTGCGGCAGCCCGGATGCCAGCTCCGTCCGGCGCTCGCGGCCGCTAGCTAGCCAAGATAGCTCCGTCCAGCTGCTTGTCTGCAAGGTTTGCTAGCTAGATTGGCACGACAGCGCGGCGGCTTGCTCGCGCGCGCCACACTCAGGCCAGCCATCTGGCTCGAGCGAAGGCCAGCGCGGCGGCTTGCTCGCTCGTGAGTCACGCTCGGGCCAGCCTGCCAACCCGTGCGGAGGCCAGCGCGGCGTCCGGCCCGTCCGGTGGAGCGGCGGCCAACTCGCTCATCACCGGCGCCACCGACGAACACGCATCAGTACTGTTTGAAGTAATGTTCAGGAAAAATAATGATTTGAGGGGGAATAACAGGATAGAAGGTCAGATGTGGGTCCCTCGTGTCAACGGTCAAACAAAATGTGTTGGTTTAAGCTGCCTTGTCAGCACGGACGTGTGGGCCAACCCAGTCATAAATGGGTTTAAACGAACCTAATCGGTAGGAGTACTAGGTAGTACTAGATTTTTGGCGTGGATTAAGAAATTTTGGGTATGTTTTTGCTATTTTTGTACAATAGATTCTTCCTAGGGCTGGTTGAAAGTGGTAGTTTTTGTTAAATACTCTACATATTGTAAGTAGGAGTGAAAGTTAAGCTTTGGAAGCCAATAAGCAAGGCTAGTTACATAGTGCATATGTGTACATGATTGAAAGTAAATATCAACCATGAGTGACTAATATCTTGATGGAAAACTCGAAACTATGGAATACTAGAAAAAAATACATGGTTGGAAATACTAGCAATGTTCATGTCCGTTGCAACGAATCATAATTAGAATAATACTTATTCACAAACTTGGTACAAAACACCCTAATTTTGATATACATATGTATATTATGTTTCAATTATAATATATTCCTTGGGCTGTTTTGGTGAGGTCAGGGAGGGATGTGGTTGGTTTTAAGATACTAATTATGGGTTTTTCTGCAAATTGGTAGACAAGTGGGATGTTGGTGAGAAAAGGCAACAACTTACCTCACAATCGTTAGATGTAGATCTAATGGTCAGAAACGACGGATGGCAGACACACCAGCATCACCAACTTAGTCTTGTGTAGGAGTACTAGCAAGATCCGTGCATTAACGGAACATCAAGATGCATTTTTTTATAAAAACACTTGTTGTGATTGACCCTTGCGGGAGTAATCCCATGTGTAAAAACTAATGATATCTCGAGAAATATGAGATAAGGTGAAGAGGAGTTGGGTGTGGTGGTGGTTGGTGGTCGGACTGAGCGGAGGCATGGGGATTGACGACGCCGGCAGCGGCCACTAGGCCAGTTTGTTCCAGAGGCTTCCTTTCTTAATTTCTCAACAATGAGGTTTATTGGAGATAAGGATGAATGAGGGAAGGCCTTGTCTGCAAATGTGGAGAGGGGTGCGGGTATCTTTTAGTTTAATTTCCATCCATCAGATATAGATCAGACGGTCTATATTGCAAGATGGCACACGTACCATCATCACCAACTCGGTTTTTTATAAAAGAAGAAATATAAGTATGGAGATACAAACGTATTATCGATACTTGCTTCCGTAAACTAGCATCTACATTCTATTCAACGCCTCGGCATGTGGGGCCTTAGCACAATGACTTCTCGACTGTGTAAAACAAAGATTTTCCCGTCGCCGACAAGGAGGGGGTGACGGCGGCGTGCTTTTTGGCTTGCTCTAGTCCTACTAGGTGGTCTAAGCACGTGTAGATTTATTCTTTTTCACGTCTCGTGTTCGCCGTACTGCCACGACTGTTGATGAGTAGACGGTAAGTTATTCACGGGGAAACCCTTGTTGAGCGTGTTTGCGAGAGAGAGAGAGAGAGAGTGTGCGTGTGTGATATGTTAGAGACTGAGGCAATGATAACAGATTCTTTGTGTCTATGTGTGTGGAGGATAGAGAGAGACATGTACATGGGGCTTTGTGTTGTGTAACGTGGAGACACATATACATAATTAGAGAGTGAGTGTGTGAGATACACATGCGGACATGGGGAGAGATGAGGATCCAGATAAATGGGTGTTTGTGCGTGTCTGTGTGTGTTTGTGCACGCGTTTGTGTGTGACAGGGAGAGAGTGTATGTGGAGTAGAGAGACCACTCATGATGTAAACCTAGTATAAGGGAAGGGGGAATGGTGTGACATGTGTAGTAGAGAAATAGCACGGGTGCGGGCAGGGGGAGCAGACTATTTGGAAGAGACATCGAGTGTGTGTGTGGGAGAGGGGTGTGAGAGCGAGAGAAAGAGAGAGCTAGCGATGAGAGAGAGAGAGAGAGAGAGGAAGAGAGGGGGCGAGAGGGGTCGTTTGTGTCCATAAATGGCGTATAGATAGGGAGACAATGTTGATGTTGTCCGAAATTGGCCTATGAACAGAGACGCAGGGGAAGCGAGTCATCGTGTGTGTGATAGGGACTTCATGAGAGATCTAGAATAGATGGTGTAGAGAACAATGTGCGAAATCGAGAACGATTATACATTAGGGAGCTATGCAAAGAGTCACGACATATATGTATACAGGGAAGGAGCTGGGGCGGGTCCGCATGTGGGAGAGATAGAAAGAGGAGAGTGGTGCACAAGGAGACAAAGTGTGCTTGTTTGCAGTGGGGGTGGTGTGTGAGGTGAGTGCGCGAGAACCACATAACTAGGGAGATAGACGTTTGGGGGCGATGTTTTGTGTGTATGGGAAATATACACTCTACATAGTGCGTGTGCTTGGGTAAGAGAGATAGCGGGAGACCTAGAGAGTGAGGGAAGAGATGTGTGCATGCCCGGGAGACAAAGTGATAGAGACCTATGTTGGGGTCCGGACTTTACAAGAGAGAGGGGTGTTAATGTGCTCGTGTGTTGGTGTCTGGGGGAGAGAACGACTTCTCTATGTGTGTGTGTGTGTGGTGGTGGTGGTGGTGGGGGGGGTGACTTCAGATAAAGAGTGAGGTGTCTATATTTGAGGGACTTTAGCGTAATTGAGATATTGTGCACTCATGGTTGATCAATTTGTTTCACAGTTTGTACTATGAGATAACGATACTTTTGAACATGCGTGATATACCTTGATGTACCAGAATTACAAACCTAAGATTGGAATTTTGGAATTCGACTCCATCATTAGCTTTTGTAATTCATTTAAACGGAGTTACACTTTTTAAGCCAGAATTTCGTGATTTCAAATTATATCAAACCTAGAGATATACACATACGGGCATGTTCAAACTTTATAATCATTCACTTTATTCATACACATACACATTTTTGCTTTTGTCATCATATTTAGGATAAACACATTTGGAATTTCATTTGAATTGGACCGTATGATGGTATTTGCTTGTAGTAGCTCAATGATCCATATTTGAATTGAATGGACAATCTAAGTTTCGAGTTGGAGACATTGATTTTCAAAACTTGCACTTTTTTTGCGTGCAAAACAAACAAATTGTCGGCCATGATATCATAGTCGGCCGTACGAGAGCAGAATACTTATAATTTTAGGCGCCAAAAGCTTTCAAACTTCCCGCTCACATCGAAATATCACGCGCCCGAAAGTTTAGCCCTGCGATATTCCTGTTTTACCCCTGCCACATGAACGGAAAAGGGCTGCTTTGGTAACTCCATTGTTTTCCCCTCTTTGCCCCCAACATTCTTCCCCAGAGCCCCTCCCTTCCCCTCCCGACCCCCCAACCACGGCAAGCCGCCGAATCTAGTCCTCCGCCGCAGCGGTGGACCTCACACCCCGCCGGATCTACCTTCCGCACCTTGGAACCCCCAACTGCCAACTCACCACTTCACCGGAGCCGCTTCAGCGACTGGCTTGTCCACCGCTCCAGATCTCCTTGACCGCCATCATGGTCCACCGCACCGGATCTGCTTAACCGGCGCCCTCGTCCACCACAGCGTAGGCCCTTCACTGACTCCCTCGTCCGCCCCTTCGCTGGCCCTTCATACAAGCCCTCGTCCTCGGCAACAGATCCGCCTCACCGAAAGCACTGTACAACGCGCCCGCCGAAGCCTTCGTCCACTGCACCGGACCCGCTCCACGGACGCCATATTCAACTCCACCGGCCCTGCTTTACCGACGCCGTAGCCACATCAGGTTATTTCGATTTGTACTCCTTCGGTTTTTCTCTTTATCGTGCAACTGTTCACTTACCACAGATGAGCTTTCTTGTATGTCGACAGGCGCCGCAACCGTAGCACCGGAGCCGCTTCAGCGACGGCGACAGCCGGCCCAAACTCAACCGCAACACGAGCACCATCGACGATCCTTAGCTATCAAGTATGACAACGATACCATACACCATCGAGAATCAGGTACTATCATCCAACGGCCGGCGCCTACGTTCACTTTCCTAGCATAAGCACCGCACCTTTGAATTTCTTCAGGGCATCATTCAGTTTTTCATGAGACACGTTATTCTGCTTGCACCTGTAGGGCCATACTTCTGGCAGTGAACATGTTACATGTGCTAAATTACATACCAGTGCACATCTATATCTATATCTGTACTACTATATAGTGTACCAGTTTTGAGATGGATCCAGAGCATCAATCATAACCGTTGGTCTCCAAAATCCAAGGGCTAAGATCAGCCGGATTCGCCATGAACAGTAGACTGTTGTTGCCTCTACTGTGTTCTAGAATATTCACGTGGCCCTTCCAGGAAAAAAAGGCCCATATGCGATGCCTCATGGGCTATATTACTGCTTGAGCGCATGACGACTTGAGCCCAGATAAGAAGGTTTGGGAGGAGAATGGGAAGAAAAAATAATAGAGTAACATACAGTTTTTTAATGAACCTCCAGTATTTTAGATGTGAATGTACAGTTTTTTGTGTGAATATTAAAAACAATTGTGGGTGGAATTCCATTTATCAAAATCACTCCATTATACTTTTTTCGAGTCACACTCCAAAATCACTCCATTCTTTTAAGACGTGCATTGCACGTGCATACATACTAGTATAGTTAATATGCTTTAGTTTTGTTCTGATGCCACCTGTTGGTTCCATCAGACTGGTTAATGTTCTCTATGCTTAATTACACATCAGCAAACTAGCATGTGGTTCCGCTGCTTTTTGTTCGTTTTACCCTACATTTTCTGATGCTAGCTATTACATCACTGCTCCGAGCCTCTGTTCATTACTTGTTTGTGTGTTCTTGATCTTCCCAAGTTGCATGACTAATTTGATGCTTCTATTAATTATGGAGCTGCCAACCCCATCAAGCAAAATATTTGTTCTTTTGGGGCCGGCACCTCGAACAAGCATAAAAATAGAGGGAAGCAGATATATTGTCGTGTATGCACACACCCTTCTTTCATTAGTTTAGATGAACCATTGATGATCAATTCGGACCAGTGCATGCGATTAAAATTAATTTTACCTAAATAGATGGTGCAGAATAAACTACAACAACTAGATTTGCAACCACGGGATGCTGACGATATTTTCAAAGAACATTGCAACAGCAGCTAGGCTTCACAGCAACATATGGTAAGCCAATGTGTTTTAGTACATGTGAAATGTAATGCGAGTGGACTGCTTTCTTGGCTTGTGCCCTCAACGTGTAATCCTACCGAATTACAAATAGTTCAGTTGTCTGCTTTGCTGTATTGCTTGATTCGAATGCTTGTTTGTTGTTACGCTATACCTGAGTTGGCCAATATGTCAGCAGTGCCTGCTGTACTATCGTAAAGAAATGCATGCCTATTTCATTTGAGTCCTTAACTTTTCCTCTCAACTTCATCACAAGACTGTCTTCGTAGTTTATATGAGGCCACACTGTTAAGTGCTTTCTCAGATTATTTCAACTGCTTAGATGCCTTGGCAACTTAAATATAGCGGTTGTACACTCCCTTTCAACTAGGGATGTCAACTGGGTCCCGTTTAATCCCGATTAAAGTCCACTAGTGGTATGATAGTTCAGAAGAGTTTTTGTTTTTTGAGGAAAATGAACTAGGGAGGTAGCAAAAACTAACTAGATGGGACTGGCGGATGTCGTTTATTTGCCACTTACATCCCTAGTTTCATCTTACCATTTTAATTTCTTTTCGGCTGATGCTGCTTCGAACCATTCAAATATAGTTTGCCATGCTCGGCAATAATTCGTCCGTCGTTTACCATGTAAGCTTACTGCCTGGATCATACGATAACTATCTCTTACTTATGTCCAGCGGAAACCTTTCAGGATGCCGTTCACACTAGGACACAATGTACAACCCCAGAATCTATTTGTGGAAGCAGTGCGCCATCCATGTTACCAGATGGTAGCAGTTCAGAGGCAACACCGCCGGAGAGCAGTCTGAGCACAGATATTATAGTGCTTGAGGCTCTACTAGAGGCAGAAAGAGATGGTGTGGCTGCCATGAATGAGGTAATCTTTATCTTGAGGCTGGAAATTACGGAATTAGCGGCACGCATTATGCAAGCAACCCAAGAATTGGAGGAAGTAAGAATGTTGCATTTGAAGACGGAGGAGGTCCTGCTGTTTCTGCTATCTGAAGCCCAAGGTAATCCCTGTTCTTCTTTAGATACCAGTTGAAATTGTCATTAGATTATTGTACTTGCATGTTGTGTCATGTCTCTGAATGGATTATGTTGCAAGACCCCCTATGTTGTCCGGAATTCCATGTTGTCCATGTGTTGTAATGATCCGAATTTTTTAGGCGAGGTAATCCTCAGTACTTGTATGATTGACATAAGGTGAACTGTTTTTCGTGTGAGCATATTGTATTGGATGAAATAACTGTTTGAATCAGAGTGTATCCAACCTACTGAATTCGAAGATCACGACATTTCTAAATCATAATCATATATAAAGGTGGAATAAATCTTTGTTGTGGTGTTGAAGAAATAAATAACAAAACGTATAATTATCTGTGGATATTCGTAATCGAATACAAATTGGATTTGAATTTAGTTTGCCAGGTCCCAGGGCAAACGTGAATGCTAATTCTCCCAAGTTTTGAACGAAGCGGCTAAACACCCACTATAATTTGTGGGCTGCCCGAAGCAAGTGTTTGCGAGATGGAAATTACTGTCTACCCCTGACACTGAGTACATCCTTATCGACCGGATTTACACTGCTGTCGATAGGGGTAGACTAGTAACTTCAATCAGACGTGACACGACGGCCTCTGAGCCCATTCAGACACGGTGGGCGCCAAACGTGGGCGGCAAAACACATTTGATTCAAGCTCGTCCGAAAGACATGTGTCTCTTCCTCCATTTCCCCATTCATACACGGTGGGCGGCAAAACAAACTCTCCTCGTCCGAAATCGATGTAGGCTAATATTTTAAATAGGGGCAGATGTGTAACTTCCATCAGACGTGACACAACCGCCCTACCTGTCAGCCCCGTTCATACACCGTGGGCGCCAACCGTGGGCGGCAAAACACCCTCTCCTCGCCCGAAATAGTTACCGGCAAATATTTGGGAGATGCGAGATTACCGTCCTATCCCCAACCGACGCGATGTCCGAAATTTTAAACGGGGGATAAGTTCGTAACTTTCCCCCATTTCAGAGAAGCGCGTCCCAAAGTTTGAGATCCCCCCTCCCCTCCATTTCCCCATTCATACACCGTCGGCGGCACGACAACCTCCGCACTGCGGCCAGCCTCCTCCGTCCGCCACCCCATCCTCCACCTTGCCGGAGCCGCTACCCCTACCCCGTCGTCCACTGCAAGAGATGGACGTCTCTCATCCACGGCGCTGGACCAGGATCCTTTCATCGCCTCCTCTCGCTTCATCGGCGCCGTCGTCCACCTTGCCGTTGCCGCTCCTACGACCGCCTCGTCCACGGCAACAGGATATATCCCCCGACCCGGCCGTCTGCCGTCTAAAGTCTTCTTCCCCGCCGCCGACAGCCATCGCACCCGCAGCACCCTCAACGTATCAGCATAGGCCTACACGGCGTCGCAAGAGAGGTGGTACTCTTCCATATGTGCTTAAGTTATTGATCTCACCCGGAAAATAGATCGTAATTTGTTTACTGTACTTTTCTTGTCCGTACCAAATCGTAGTGGCTAGTTGAAAGCAAACATTGGTTGCGAAGTAGCTTTGTCCGGTTTGCACCTTCAGATCCGCCATGGCACGGGCACTATACTCGTAAAGCTTATGGTTTCCCCCCTTTATATTCACTACCATCATCGTAGGTGCTTCGTGTCGTGCTAGCACTGCTCCTCAAGACCTCAACCCAAAGCTTACGTGTTGAAATACGAATCTGATATGATGCTCATATCACTAAAACAGAGAACGTTTAATTGGTCACCTAATGTTCCTATATTCGTTTCGAAAAGCATGTGCGCCACCCACTGGTCCAGCTAGTTTCACTTTCCTGATTTTTCTCTTGATGCTTAGGGTTTTCCCCTTTTATCTACTCTACTATGATCTGCGTAGGTGCTTTCTGTCGTACTGGCATTACTCCACCCTTCAAGCTAAACAACACAACACTCAGAATTCGAAAGCTTAGTTGTTCAAATATGATTGTGATATGATACTGATATTAGTTAACCGACACATTTAATTGGTTAGCTAAAGGTCCCACTTGAGTTTCCAAATGCATGTCGCGACATATAGAGAGACAGCATAATTGCATTTCTTTGTCACTTGTTGACCGTACTTTCTTGTCCATACCAAATCTTAGTTGTTATTTCAAAGCAAACATCGGTTGCTAACTACCCTTTGCGCGGTTTGCAGCTTCAGATCTGCCATCCCACTGCCACGGTCAACACTGTACTCATCATGCTTATGTTTTCCCCATTTTATGATGACCACAATAAGCCTACGTGGTTCGTGTCGTAATAGCACTGCTCCACCCATCGAGCTAAACAAGCTTAGTTGTACAAATTCATATATGATATTATTGCTGATATTAGTAAAACTGAGAGATGTTTAATTGGTGAGCTAAATGTTCCTACTTTAGTTTCGAAATGCATGTGAGCCACATATGGAGAGACCGGAAAGAATAGTATTTCTCTGTGCGCTCTGGTTCATCATGGGTGGCCAACCGACATTGTATTGAAAGACTTGTAATATCTTCAATCTGCTTGCTCTTCTGCTCTTCTTTAAGATGATACTCTTCTCTTGCGGTCGACTGGTCAGGTCGAGTTGTTCTCCCTTAGTATATTTTGAATCTGTCAGGTCAGGTCGACTTGTTCTTCTTTACTATATGTTGAAGCTATCATCTGCGAAGTGTCATCACTTCTGGAGCTCTCATATTTTGAGTAGTAGGCCACATTATATTAATGCACACAACAAATTACAGCATGCATGGCATCTTTTAAAAGAATTACAGAGATAGCACAAAGGGGTTTACAGGGAGGCAGTATTGGATTAGAATCACTTCTGCATTACAAAGAAAATCTCACTTGTTTTTATGTTTTCATGCATGTCAGATATTGAACATTATCAAAATGAATATGAGAATGGGCGCACGAGAGGAATATTGCGGAACGATCCACTGGCTAACAAACTTGGCATGGTGGAGGATGGCCTATCTTATTCACCCATCAAGGTGCTTGCTCTAGCTTTGCAAAGTTGTATTGGTCGCACATATTTTGCATCTGACCTCTTGCATTACTTCTACTTTGTTACACCATCTGCTTAGTTTAAGCATCATATATGATTATATGCCATACCTATCCATTTTCTGTACCTATTCCATGTGTCGTCACACTATGTTTTTCCAGTCAAATGTTGTTCTTTCGTAATAGATGTCCAAAAGGAAGAGGGTGAGTGCAGATCCTCAAGGAGTACAAACTATGTATTTGGAAAAGGTAGTGATACCTGTTAAATCAGATAGATCAGCAGCCACAGAAAACACAGGCCCAACTGTACCACACTTTACCCCTACTCCAGTGGCCAAACCCCTATTAGAACTGCTGGGAGCCCAGCGTCAGGTACTGTCTATGATATCAATTCAAAATTTGAACTCCTAAATTTCTGCTTGTGCCTTACCTTCTCTCTTGTATGAAAAGTAATTTCAGATGAATCTCCTTGCTCAAAGGATCATACGATCTCAAAACAATAATGGGCTCTGCATTGCTCTCGTCAGTACCTCTCTCCCTTTTGCCTTGTAACGCTGTACTTAATTAATTGCTATTTGATTATGTATCATCAGTCTGCACCTGAGCTTCATTATCCTCTGTTTCTTCCAATATTATTTGATCTATATTTACTCTTTGCAAAATGTAGAATAATGGCAACGCTTATAAAGAATTTTCTTTGGGGAATTTATTGAATTATCCTTCCATCAACATGGAGAAGGGCTTTGTCCAGCCCGTGTTAACATGTAATGTAAGTTCATCCTTCTCAAGCCTTCAAACTTTGTTCTAGTATAGATTTGGATAGGCATCATTTCCTCCACTGCTGTTTGCTTTGCTGTTTACATCTGATTGGATGTTTGCAACAACTACCAGTTTCAAATTGTAGTTGTAAAAACATGTTCCTTATGCAGAACAGATCCATTTATTTGCTTATATAATTGTGAAACCTGTTACGTGTCTCCTTGTTTCTCTTTCAGAGTCGTATCTCTTACGCCAGGCAGAACTTTAGGGAAGATAGTGAGCCAAACCATCTTGTGGACAGCGAGATGACCCCAAGGTCCTGTCTTGATGAAGACAGTGAGTTGAAGCTACTCACCAGCAGGTGTGAGACAACCTCTGTGCAGTCGCTGCCTCAATCAGTTCGACTTCTTCAGTCTCAACTTAAAGCGGAAAGGCTTGCTTCAGCTCAGCTCCGACTTGAAGTCAAAGATGCAATGAAGATGTCAGAGGACTGTCGTGCGCACCATCAAGCCTTAAATCTAGTGTTGATGCATCTATCGTTGACACAACTGAGGTCTACTCAGCTTCTTCAGCTGTTTGGGGGGCCCTTCCTGGCCAGGCCTAGTGCCTTCTGAAGTGCTCTCAGTTTTGTATATTCTTTTGTCGGCGCGTTTATTTGCACTGGTGGCGAACTTTGATGCCCAGTGGATGTAATATGTGATAGCCGTGATAGCCTAGCGTAAGTTGCTTGCTTATTTATTTCCTTGTTGTCTTGTTTATTTGTTTGCTTGTAGTCATTGTAGTTCTTTTTCCGCGGTTTGCTAGTGTCTGCAATAACCTATTTTTTAAAACTAGGCTACAATAACCATGGGCTAATATTTACTGTAGTGACACTGGGCCTCCTACGGGCCGTAGAAACAGTGGGCCTTCTACGGGCTGTAGAAACAATGGGCCTTCTAAGGGCCGTAGAAACAATGGGCTTTCTACGGGCCGTATCATCAATGGGCCTTATACGAGCAGTGTGATAACATGGGCCAATAACATGCCGCATTATGGCCATAAACGGGCCAGAGTTGGAATCGTCCGTTCATGGGCCGACCATAACGGGCCATCAATAGGCCGTATTTCATGACGCTATGAAAACGGCCCAACGTATTAACAGACCACAAACGGGCCGACTGTAACCACGGGCTGAATTTGGCCCACAAGCAGAAAATGACAGTAACGGGCCGTAAGTAAACGAATGCTGGAAATGAGCCCAAGAATAAATGGGCTCCGAGAAGGCCGAAAGATAACATGGGCTGGAAACGGCCCAACGGAATAACGGGCCGTTAATGGGTATAAAGTGATACACTGTTCATTGCGGGCTAGTTTCACCACGGGCCGTTAATGGGTGTAAAGTGATACACTGTTCATTACGGGCCAGTTTCACCACGGTCCATTAATGGGTGTAAAGTGATACACTGTTCATTACGGGCCAGTTTCACCACGGGCCATTAATAGGCGAAGAGTTACATAGGGCCTCATATGGGCCGAAAGACGTCATGGGCCATACATGGGCCAGAAGTGAAAACGGGATGGAATCATATTGGGTGGCCCAGATGACGCTACTGGGCCTAATTCGGATAGGGCGTAACGGGCCTTGGGTTAGCGGGCTGTAAATGGGCTATATGCAAACAGGCCATTAACAGGCTTTCCATGGCCCGGCCCGCCACATTTTGACCAAGTCAAACGGGCCGGCCTTTTCACAGGAATGGGCCTCTATTGGGCTGTGCCATGTGTCGATGTATCATAGGCGCCTTCTGTCCAATGAGTGGATGACATCTGTCCCAACAGTGAGCCGACATGTGTTTCCTCCAGGCAATGATGATTTTACACGTGGAAAATCCCCATTGGTCGGGGCTGTTAACGGGTTATCAGATCCAAAACCCGACCCGATAGCTTAACGGAGTTCCATTACGGTGGATGCCATGTGTCGGTCACCCTTGACTAAAACACTTCTGTGACGTGCGATTTATCGTCATGGAAGTGGACACTTCCGTGATGATAATTTTGGTAATGTCATCGAACAGTTCTACGACAACACAGGTATGACTATCTCAATTCTGTCATAAATTTGTCATGGATGTACATGCATGACAAAAAACGCGACCTACTGTGACAAACACGTATCATCACGGAAGTGTATTTTTTTTGTAGTGAACAATTTTTTTCATGCAATGTGTGTGAAATGGAGGCCTATCCATATCATATATAGATGGTCGGGCGATCCACGAGAAGAGAGGGAGGGGTCATAGATATCAATAGAGTCGAAGCGAGGATCAAGTGGGTGGGTGCGAGATCGATGAAGAGAGCCATCGAAATTGTGTGTGTGTGCAAGTCAAAGATATAGGGTGACTGACCTACCGGAACGTTAGAGGGCAAGGGTCAAGTTTGTGTGTGGGAGGGAGACATGACTAGAGCGCTCGATGTATCGGTGTGTGTGTGTGTGGGAGGGGGGTTGGGGGGAGGGGAGGCAGAGGCCTAACTGTAGAGGTAGAACGACTCGTATATGTGTTGAGAAGGAGAGACCTAGCTATGTCTTGAGGGAGATCAATCGACATCCATACATAACTGAAGGACGGGAAATAGGATGGGACACACACACACAGAGAGAGAGAGAGAGAGAGAGAGAGAGAGGAGAGAGGGAGGGAGAGGGGTAGAGTGCTGGATGGGTGATGGAGTTGCTTCTCGAAGATGATGGGGGAGGCCTATTAAACAAACTAATGGTGGAACTGCAATATTATCAATAAGAATGGGAATGTGTTTCTGTGTGTGCCTGTGCATGATAGATCTGTCGGGACGTATGCATGGATGATGAAGGGGAACCATGTGTTTGGTAAGCAAACCTAACTAGATCAGTAGATCAATTGTTGTTTGTCGGAGGAAGGAAGAGACATAACTAATGAGGGATATTGATCTATGCGTGGGAAGAAAATTGAGTTATAAGGACCTAGCTAGCTATATGTATAGCGGGAGATCGGTCGGTGTACATCCATTTGTTAGAGGAAAATAAGGCCCAGCGAGACGGATAGACAGAGAGAATGGAGCTAGGAGGTGGTGCGAGAGGCCGAGCTACTAGCTAGATAGGGGGAGGAGTGTGCGGTTGTGAGATTGATGAAAAGAGGGGTGAGAGTTTACACGTGTGTGGGACCGTATGAGAGACATGAGGCATGGACACATAAAGGAGGAGATGGAAGGTGCGTGTGGATGTTGTAGGCAGACATCGCTGGAGAGGTTTATCGATCGGTGTGTGTCGGAAAGGAGTTGTGGAGACTGTGGGAGAATGACCTAAAGAAAAAAATGAATGTGCATGATGGATAGAATGCCGAGGGAGGGGAAGGGCGAGAGGGCGTGTGCGTGCACGAAGGAAAGTTAGTGCTAGCTACAAAGGTTAGAGGATTGTGTGGGTGTAAGAGAGTAACAAAGATCATAATTTGATATGAAAGTGGATTCATATATTTGAATAGGAGATCATAGTGTTATAAACATACGCATGAATGAATATAGTGGTGATACGCATGCTGTGGTTTTGCACATGTTATACCATAATGTGATAATGCATGGCGTTTGCAACTCACAGCTAAATGTCGAACAATCTAAGCCATACTATACAACGAACAATCTCACATTTTATTTGAATTTGTGATAATGTGTGGTGTTTGCAGCTTACAACTAAATATTGAACAATCTAAACAATACTATATATCGAATAATCTCACATTTTATTTGAATTTGTGGTAATGTGTGGTGTTTGCAACTCACATCTCAATACTTGTAGGCGTAGGGGGCGGGGCACCATACATTATGTGATAAACACATTATACATATGAGACATGGTTTAGATTATGAAGATCTAGCTAGAGCTTGAAATGTACTATGATTTGAAATCAGCATAGAGTGGATTCAAAAAAATCAAGTTTGAGTTCATATAGTACACATAGTTCATATCTAACTCGAGAGTAATCATGTGGTGTGCTGTGAAGATAATACACAAACGATGGTTTAACTTGACAATAATGATGATTGTAGATCTTATTAAAACAGATAAACGAATTCAAATGGTTTGACTTCACAACAATCATTATTGTAGATCTTATTCAAATAGAGAAACTAATTCAAATTTAGTTCATATTGAAGCGGTAGTATATACGTTTGGAAGGCACTAAAACATTCAATTGAGTAGTAGGTTGCATGCATTATACACGTAGCGAAATATTTTAACTGAAAATAACATGAATTCAAAGTTTTGAATGACATTTGTAGGGCGAATTGATTTGGTGCAGTACACATGACTAGACGCTCTTGTGTGTTGTGAATTGATTTTTTTTGTTTTTCATCGACGGAAGTGCGAATTGATTTGGTACAATACATGTTAGGCTTGTTTGGAGCCCGCGCCTTGTTAGTCTGAAATATTTAAGATATATCTTTGTCTCGTTGTGCTCTGATACGTCTCCAACGTATCTATAATTTATGAAGCATTCATGCTATTTTATTATCTGTTTTGAATGATTACGGGCTTTATTATACACCTTTATATTAATTTTGGGACTAACCTATTAACCGGAGGCCCAGCCCATATTGCTGTTTTATTGCATGTTTCAGTATTTCGAAGAAAAGGAATATCAAACGGAGTCCAAACGGAATGAAACCTTCGGGAGCATGATTTTTAGGAAGAATATGATCCGGGAGACTAGGAGTTCACGTCAGAAGATCCTCGAGGAGGCCACGAGATAGGGGGGCGCGCCCACCGCCCTGGGCGTGCCGTACCCTCTCGTGGGCCCCTCGAGGCTCCCTCGACCAACTTCTTCCGCCTATATAAGCCTACGTACCCTAAAAACATCGAATATCAAGATAGATCGGGAGTTCCGCCGCCGCAAGCCTCTGTAGCCACCAAAAACCTCTCGGGAGCCCGTTCCGGCACCCTGCCGGAGGGGGGATCCCTCACCGGTGGCCATCTTCATCATCCCGACGCTATCCATGATGAGGAGGGAGTAGTTCGCCCTCGGGGCTGAGGGTATGTACCAGTAGATATGTGTTTGATATCTCTCTCTCTCTCTTGTGTTCTCTCTATGGCACGATCTTGATGTATCGCGAGCTTTGCTATTATAGTGGGATCTTATGATGTTTCTCCCCCTCTACTCTCTTGTAATGGATTGAGTTTTCCCTTTGAAGTTATCTTATCGGATTGAGTCTTTAAGGATTTGAGAACACTTGATGTATGTCTTGCCGTGCTTATCTGTGGTGACATTGGGATATCATGTGCCACTTGATGTATGTTTTGGTGACCAACTTGCGGGTTCCGCCCATGAACCTATGCATAGGGGTTGGCACATGTTTCCGTCTTGACTCTCCGGTAAAAACTTCGGGGCACTCTTTGAAGTACTTTGTGTTGGTTGGATGAATCTGAGATTGTGTGATGCATATCGTATAATCATGCCCACGGATACTTGAGGTGACAATGGAGTATCTAGGTGACATTAGGGTTTTGGTTGATTTGTGTCTTAAGGTGTTATTCTAGTACGGACTCTTGAATAGATTGATCCGAAAGAATAGCTTTGAGGTGGTTTCGTACCCTACCATAATCTCTTTGTTTGTTCTCCGCTATTAGTGGCTTTGGAGTGACTCTTTGTTGCATGACGAGGGATTGTTATATGATCTATCTATGTTATTATTGTTGAGAGAACTTGCACTAGTGAAAGTATGAACCCTATGCCTTGTTTCCTACCATTGAAATACCATTTACGCTCACTTTTATCATTAGTTACCTTGCCGTTTTTATAATTTCAGATTACAAATACCTTTATCTACCATCCATATTGCACTCGTATCACCATCTCTTCGCCGAACTAGTGCACTGTTGGGGAACGTTGCAGAAAACAAAAATTTTCCTACTCGTTTCACCAAGATCATCTAGGAGTTCATCTAGCAACGAGTGATTAGATGCATCTACATACCTTTGTAGATCGCGAGCGGAAGCGTTCAAAAGAACGGTGATGATGTAGTCGTACTCGACGTGATCCAAATCACCGATGACCAGCGCCGAACGGACGGCACCTCCGCGTTCAACACACGTACGGAACAGCCACGTCTCCTCCTTCTTGATCCAGCAAGGGAGGGAGGAGAGGTTGAGGGAGATGGCACCAGCAGCAGCACGACGGCGTGGTGTTGATGGAGCTGCAGTACTCCGGCAGAGCTTCGCTAAGCACTATGGAGGTGGAGGAGGTGTTGGGGAGGGAGAAGGAGGCAACCAAAGGCCAAGGCGTTCAGGTATGAAGTCCCTCCTCTCCCCCACTATATATAGGAGGGCCAAGGGGGGGTGGCCGTCCCTAGGAGATCCAATCTCCTAGGGGGTGCGGCGGCCAAGGGGGGTTTCCCTCCCCCCCAAGGCACCTAGGAGGTGCCTTCCCCTCCTAGGACTCTTTCCCCCTTAAACCCTAGGCGCATGGGCCTATGTGGGGCTGGTGCCCTTGGCCCATTAGGCCAAGGCGCACCCCCTACAGCCCATGTGGCCCCCCCGGGACAGGTGGACCCACCCGGTGGACCCCCGGGACCCTTCCGGTGGTCCCGGTACAATACCGATAACCCTGAAACTTGTCCCGATGCCCGAAACAGGACTTCCCATATATAAATCTTTACCTCCGGACCATTCCGGAACTCCTCGTGACGTCCGGGATCTCATCCGGGACTCCGAACAACATTCGGGTTACTGCATATACATATCCCTACAACCCTAGCGTAACTGAACCTTAAGTGTGTAGACCCTACGGGTTCGGGAGACAAGCAGACATGACCGAGACGACTCTCCGGTCAATAACCAACAGCGGGATCTGGATACCCATGTTGGCTCCCACATGCTCCACGATGATCTCATCGGATGAACCACGATGTCGAGGATTCTATCAACCCCGTACGCTATTCCCTTTGTCTATCGATATGTTACTTGCCCGAGATTCGATCGTCGGTATCCCAATACCTCGTTCAATCTCGTTACCGGCAAGTCACTTTACTCGTACCGTAATGCATGATCCCGTGACCAGACACTTGGTCACTCTGAGCTCATTATGATGATGCATTACCGAGTGGGCCCAGTGATACCTCTCCGTCATACGGAGTGACAAATCCCAGTCTTGATCCATGTCACCCAACAGACGCTTTCGGAGATACCCGTAGTCTACCTTTATAGTCACCCAGTTACGTTGTGACGTTTGGCATACCCAAAGCACTCCTACGGTATCCGGGAGTCACACGATCTCATGGTCAAAGGAATAGATACTTGACATTAGAAAACTCTAGCAAACGAACTATACGATCTTGTGCTATGTTTAGGATTGGGTCTTGTCCATCACATCATTCTCCTAATGATGTGATCTCGTTATCAATGACATCCAGTGCCCATAGTCAGGAAACCATGACTATCTGTTGATCAACGAGCTAGTCAACTAGAGGCTCACTAGGGACATGTTGATGTCTGTTAGTCACACATGTATTACGATTTCCGGATAACCCAATTATAGCATGAATAAAGACAATTATCATGAACAAGGAAATATAATAATAATGCTTTTATTATTGCCTCTAGGGCATATTTCCAACAGTCTCCCACTTGCACTAGAGTCAATAATCTAGTTACATTGTGATGAATCGAACACCCATGGAATTCTGGTGTTGATCATGTTTTGCTCTAGGGAGAGGTTTAGTCAACGGATCTGCTACATTCAGGTCCGTATGTACTTTACAAATCTCTATGTCTCCATCTTGAACATTTTCACGAATGGAGTTGAAACGACGCTTGATGTGCCTTGTCTTCTTGTGAAACCTGGGCTCCTTGGCAAGTGCAATAGCTCCAGTGTTGTCACAGAAGAGCTTGATCGGCCCCGACGCATTGGGTATGACTCCTAGGTCGGTGATGAACTCCTTCACCCATATTGCTTCATGTGCTGCCTCCGAGGCTGCCATGTACTCCGCTTCACATGTAGATCCCGCCACGACGCTTTGCTTGCAACTGCACCAGCTTACTGCCCCACCATTCAAAATATATACGTATCCGGTTTGTGACTTAGAGTCATCCAGATCTGTGTCGAAGCTAGCGTCGACGTAACCCTTTACGACGAGCTCTTCGTCACCTCCATAAACGAGAAACATTTCCTTAGTCCTTTTCAGGTACTTCAGGATATTCTTGACCGCTGTCCAGTGTTCCTTGCCGGGATTACTTTGGTACCTTCCTACCAAACTTACGGCAAGGTTTACATCAGGTCTGGTACACAGCATGGCATACATAATAGAACCTATGGCTGAGGCATAGGGGATGACACTCATCTCTTCTATATCTTCTGCCGTGGTCGGACATTGAGCTGAGCTCAATTTCATACCTTGCAACACAGGCAAGAACCCCTTCTTGGATTGATCCATATTGAACTTCTTCAATATCTTATCAAGGTATGTGCTTTGTGAAAGACCTATGAGGCGTCTCGATCTATCTCTATAGATTTTGATGCCTAATATATAAGCAGCTTCTCCAAGGTCCTTCATTGAAAAACTGTTATTCAAGTAGGCCTTGATGCTGTCCAAGAGTTCTATATCATTTCCCATCAAAAGTATGTCATCTACATATAATATGAGAAATGCTATAGAGCTCCCACTCACTTTCTTGTAAACGCAGGCTTCTCCATAAGTCTGTGTAAACCCAAACGCTTTGATCATCTCATCAAAGCGAATGTTCCAACTCCGAGATGCTTGCACCAGCCCATAAATCGAGCGTTGGAGCTTGCACACTTTCTCAGCATTCTTAGGATCGACAAAACCTTCCGGCTGCATCATATACAATTCTTCCTTAAGGAAACCATTAAGGAATGCTGTTTTGACGTCCATTTGCCATATTTCGTAATCATAGAATGCGGCAATTGCTAACATGATTCGGACGGACTTCAGCTTCGCTACCGGTGAGAAAGTCTCATCGTAGTCAACCCCTTGAACTTGTCGATAACCCTTAGCGACAAGCCGAGCTTTATAGATGGTCACATTACCATCCGCGTCTGTCTTCTTCTTAAAGATCCATTTATTTTCTATGGCTCGCCGCTCAACGGGCAAGTCAGTCAAAGTCCATACTTTGTTTTCATACATGGATCCTATGTCGGATTTCATGGCTTTCAGCCATTTGTCGGAATCCTGGCCCGCCATCGCTTCTTCATAGTTCGAAGGTTCACCGTTGTCTAACAGCATGATTTCCAAGACAGGGTTGCCGTACCACTCTGGTGCGGAACGTGTCCTTGTGGACCTTCGAATTTCAGTAGGGGCTTGATCAGAAGTATCTTGATCATTGTCATTAATTTCCTCTCCAGTCGGTGCAGGCACCTCAGGAACATTTTCTTGAGTTGCGCCATTTTCCGGCTCAAGAGGTAATACTTCATCAAGCTCTACTTTCCTCCCACTTACTTCTTTCGAGAGAAACTCTTTCTCCAGAAAGGACCCATTCTTGGCAACAAAGATCTTGCCTTCGGATCTGAGGTAGAAGGTGTACCCAATAGTTTCTTTTGGGTATCCTATGAAGACGCATTTTTCCGACTTGGGTTCGAGCTTTTCAGGTTGAAGTTTCTTGACATAAGCATCGCATCCCCAAACTTTTAGAAACGACAGCTTAGGTTTCTTCCCAAACCACAATTCATACGGTGTCGTCTCAACGGATTTTGACGGAGCCCTATTTAAAGTGAATGCGGCAGTCTCTAAAGCATAGCCCCAAAAAGAAAGCGGTAAATCGGTAAGAGACATCATAGATCGCACCATATCTAACAGAGTGCGATTACGACGTTCGGACACACCATTACGCTGAGGTGTTCCAGGCGGCATGAGTTGTGAAACTATTCCACATTTTCTTAAGTGTGCCCCAAACTCGTGACTCAAGTATTCTCCTCCACGATCTGATCGTAGAAACTTGATTTTCCTGTCACGTTGATTTTCAACCTCACTCTGAAATTCCTTGAACTTTTCAAAGGTTTCAGACTTGTGTTTCATTAAGTAGATATACCCATACCTACTTAAATCTTCAGTGAGAGTGAGAACATAACGATAGCCACCGCGAGCCTCAACACTCATCGGACCGCACACATCAGTATGTATGATTTCCAATAAGTCGATTGCTCGCTCCATTGTTCCTGAGAACGGAGTCTTGGTCATTTTACCCATAAGGCATGGTTCGCACGTGTCAAATGATTCATAATCAAGAGACTCTAAAAGTCCATCAGCATGGAGCTTCTTCATGCATTTGACACCTATGTGACCAAGGCGGCAGTGCCACAAGTATGTGGGACTATCATTATCAACCTTACTTCTTTTGGTACTCACATTATGAACATGTGTAGCATCACGTTCGAGATTCATAAAGAATGAACCATTCACCATAGGAGCATGACCATAAAACATATCTCTCATAAAAATGGAACAACCATTATTCTCAGATTTAAAAGAGTAGCCATCTCGAATTAAACGAGATCCCGATACAATGTTCATGCTCAAAGCTGGCACTAAATAACAATTATTAAGGTTTAAAACTAATCCCGAAGGGAGATGCAGAGGTAGCGTGCCGACGGTGATCACATTGACCTTGGAACCATTCCCGACGCGCATCGTCACCTCGTCCTTTGCCAGTTTCCGCTTATTCCGCAGCCCCTGCTTTGAGTTACAAATGTGAGCAACTGCACCGGTATCAAATACCCAGGAGCCACTACGGGCACTAGTAAGGTACACATCAATTACATGTATATCACATATACCTTTTGTTTTGCCGGCCTTCTTATCCGCTAAGTACTTAGGGCAGTTCCGCTTCCAGTGACCGCTTCCCTTGCAATAAAAGCACTCAGTCTCGGGCTTGGGTCCATTCTTTGGCTTCTTCCCGGCAGCTTGCTTGCCGGGCGCGGCAACCTCCTTGCCGTCCTTCTTGAAGTTCTTTTTACCCTTGCCTTTCTTGAACTTAGTGGTTTTATTGACCATCAACACTTGATGTTCCTTCCTGACTTCTACCTCCGCTGATTTCAGCATAGCAAATACTTCAGGAATGGTCTTTTCCATCCCCTGCATATTGAAGTTCATCACAAAGCTCTTGTAGCTTGGTGGAAGCGACTGGAGGATTCTGTCAATGACCGCATCATCCGGGAGATTAACTCCCAGCTGAGTCAAGCGGTTATGCAACCCAGACATAGTGAGTATGTGCTCACTGACAGAACTGTTTTCCTCCATCTTACAGCTGAAGAATTTGTCGGAGACTTCATATCTCTCGACCCAGGCATGAGCTTGGAAAACCATTTTCAGCTCTTCGAACATCTCATATACTCCATGTCTCTCAAAACGCTTTTGGAGCCCCGGCTCTAGGCTGTAAAGCATGCCGCACTGAACGAGGGAGTAGTCATCGAAACGTGCCTGCCAAGCGTTCATAACATCTTGTTCTGCAGGGAGAACGGGTGCGTCACCAAGCGGTGCTTGTAGGACATAATCTTTCTTGGCAGCTATGAGGATGATCCTCAGGTTCCGGACCCAGTCCGTATAGTTGCTGCCATCGTCTTTCAGCTTAGTTTTCTCGAGGAACGCGTTGAAGTTGAGGACTACGTTGGCCATTTGATCTACAAGACATATTGCAAAGATTTTAGACTAAGTTCATGATAATTAAGTTCAACTAATCAAATTATTAGTGAACTCCCACTTAGATTAGACATCCCTCTAGTCATCTAAGTATTACATGATCCGAGTTAAACTAGACCGTGTCCGATCATCACGTGAGACGGACTAGTCAACATCGGTGAACATCTTCATGTTGATCGTATCTTCTATACGACTCATGCTCGACCTTTCGGTCTTCTGTGTTCCGAGGCCATGTCTGTACATGCTAGGCTCGTCAAGTCAACCTAAGTGTTTGCATGTGTAAATCTGTCTTACACCCGTTGTATGTGAACGTCTGAATAAAACACCCGATCATCACGTGGTGTTTTGAAACAGCAAACTGTCGCAACGGTGCACAGTTAGGGGGAACACTTCTTGAATTTATTGTGAGGGATCATCTTATTTACTACCGTCGTTCTAAGTAAACAAGATGCAAAACATGATAAACATCACATGCAATCAAATAATAAACGTGACATGATATGGCCAATATCACATAGCTCCTTTGATCTCCATCTTGGGGCTCCATGATCATCTTGTCACCGGCTTGACACCATGATCTCCATCATCATGATCTCCATCATCGTGTCTCCATGAAGTTGCTCGCCAACTATTACTTCTACTACTATGGCTAACGCGTTTAGCAATAAAGTAAAGTAATTTACATGGCGTTTCTCGATGACACGCAGGTCATTAAAAGAATAAAGACAACTCCTATGGCTCCTGCCGGTTGTCATACTCATCGACATGCAAGTCGTGATTCCTATTACAATAGCATGAACATCTCATACATCACATATAGATCATTCATCATTCATCACAACTTTGGCCATATCATATCACAAACCACTTGCTGCAAAAACAAGTTAGACGTCCTCTAATTGTTGTTGCAAGTTTTACGTGGCTGAATTAGGGTTCTAGCAAGAACGTCTTCTTACCTATGTTAAAGCCACAACGTGATTTGTCAACTTCTATTTACCCTTCATAAGGACCCTGTTCATCGATTCCGCTCCAACTAAAGTAGGAGAGACAGACACCCACCAGCCACCTTATGCAACTAGTGCATGTTAGTCGGTGGAACCGGTCTCACGTAAGCGTACGTGTAAGGTTGGTCCGGGCCGCTTCATCCCACAATACCGCTGAAGCAAGAAAGGACTAGTAACGGCAAGAAAGTTGACAAATCTACGCCCACAACAAATTGTGTTCTACTCGCGCAAGAAGAACTACGCATAGACCTAGCTCTGATACCACTGTTGGGGAACGTTGCAGAAAACAAAAATTTTCCTACTCGTTTCACCAAGATCATCTAGGAGTTCATCTAGCAACGAGTGATTAGATGCATCTACATACCTTTGTAGATCGCGAGCGGAAGCGTTCAAAAGAACGGTGATGATGTAGTCGTACTCGACGTGATCCAAATCACCGATGACCAGCGCCGAACGGACGGCACCTCCGCGTTCAACACACATACGGAACAGCCACGTCTCCTCCTTCTTGATCCAGCAAGGGAGGGAGGAGAGGTTGAGGGAGATGGCACCAGCAGCAGCACGACGGCGTGGTGTTGATGGAGCTGCAGTACTCCGGCAGAGCTTCGCTAAGCACTATGGAGGTGGAGGAGGTGTTGGGGAGGGAGAAGGAGGCAACCAAAGGCCAAGGCATTCAGGTATGAAGTCCCTCCTCTCCCCCACTATATATAGGAGGGCCAAGGGGGGCTGGCCGGCCCTAGGAGATCCAATCTCCTAGGGGGTGCGGCGGCCAAGGGGGGTTTCCCTCCCCCCCAAGGCACCTAGGAGGTGCCTTCCCCTCCTAGGACTCTTTCCCCCTTAAACCCTAGGCGCATGGGCCTATGTGGGGCTCGTGCCCTTGGCCCATTAGGCCAAGGCGCACCCCCTACAGCCCATGTGCCCCCCCGGGACAGGTGGACCCACCCGGTGGACCCCCGGGACCCTTCCGGTGGTCCCGGTACAATACCGATAACCCTGAAACTTGTCCCGATGCCCGAAACAGGACTTCCCATATATAAATCTTTACCTCCGGACCATTCCGGAACTCCTCGTGACGTCCGGGATCTCATCCGGGACTCCGAACAACATTCGGGTTACTGCATATACATATCCCTACAACCCTAGCGTAACTGAACCTTAAGTGTGTAGACCCTACGGGTTCGGGAGACAAGCAGACATGACCGAGACGACTCTCCGGTCAATAACCAACAGCGGGATCTGGATACCCATGTTGGCTCCCACATGCTCCACGATGATCTCATCGGATGAACCACGATGTCGAGGATTCTATCAACCCCGTACGCTATTCCCTTTGTCTATCGATATGTTACTTGCCCGAGATTCGATCGTCGGTATCCCAATACCTCGTTCAATCTCGTTACCGGCAAGTCACTTTACTCGTACCGTAATGCATGATCCCGTGACCAGACACTTGGTCACTCTGAGCTCATTATGATGATGCATTACCGAGTGGGCCCAGTGATACCTCTCCGTCATACGGAGTGACAAATCCCAGTCTTGATCCATGTCACCCAACAGACGCTTTCGGAGATACCCGTAGTCTACCTTTATAGTCACCCAGTTACGTTGTGACGTTTGGCATACCCAAAGCACTCCTACGGTATCCGGGAGTCACACGATCTCATGGTCAAAGGAATAGATACTTGACAATAGAAAACTCTAGCAAACGAACTATACGATCTTGTGCTATGTTTAGGATTGGGTCTTGTCCATCACATCATTCTCCTAATGATGTGATCTCGTTATCAATGACATCCAGTGCCCAGAGTCAGGAAACCATGACTATCTGTTGATCAACGAGCTAGTCAACTAGAGGCTCACTAGGGACATGTTGATGTCTGTTATTCACACATGTATTACGATTTCCGGATAACACAATTATAGCATGAATAAAGACAATTATCATGAACAAGGAAATATAATAATAATGCTTTTATTATTGCCTCTAGGGCATATTTCCAACATGCACCTATACAATTCACCATTGTATTGAGTGTGTTGGGGAGACAAGAGACTCTTGGTTATTTGGTTGCAGGGTTGTTTGAGAGAGACCATCTTCATCCTACGCCTCCCACGGATTGATAAGCCTTAGGTCATCCACTTGAGGGACATTTGCTACTGTCCTACAAACCTGTGCACTTGCGGGCCCAACAACGTCTACAAGAAGAAGGTTGTGTAGTAGACATCAAGCTCTTTTCTGGCGCCGTTGCCGGGGAGGTGAGTCCTTGAAGGTATATCTTTAGATCTTGCAATCGAATCTTTTTGTTTCTTGTTTTATCACTAGTTTTGTTTATAAAAGAAAACTATAAAAAAATGGAGTTAAGTTTGTCTCATACGCTTCATCTTTTTAATATCTTTCGTGAGTATGATGAAAAGGAAAATTGTGCTAAAGTGCTAGAAGAAGAAATCTATAGAATGTTTGACACTAAATCTTTGAATGATGAGCATGATTGCAATGTTGTTAGTTTGAATTCCTTGAATATCCATGATGCTAATGATATGCAAAGCCACAAGCTTGGGAAGCTATGTTTGATGAATATGATATTTTTTGTCCCCCAAGTTTTGATGAGCAAATTTATTATGATGAAAGCATGCCTCCTATTTATGATGATTATATTTATGAAAGTGGATTTGGAAGAGTGTCAACTTTATTTAGTGATGATTCCACTATTTCGGAAGAGGTTCCAATTGATTATGAGAAGAAAGTTGCTATCTATGATGATTTTTGTGATGACTTGTATGCTATTAGGAATAATGATAACCATGAAACTTGTCATCATGATTTTAGTTTTTAATCGGATTATGCTTCACATGATAGTTATTTTGTTGAGTTTACTCCCACTATTCCGAATGAGAAGAATTTTGCTTATGTGGAGAGTAGTAAATTTTCTATGCTTGTAGATCATGAAAAGAATGCTTTAGGTGCTGGTTATATTGTTGAATTCATTCATGATGCTACTGAAAATTATTATGAGGGAGGAACATATGCTTGTAGGAATTGCAATAATGTCAAGTTTCCTCTCTATGTGTTGAAAATTTTGAAGCTATGCTTGTTTTACCTTCCTATGCTAGTTGATTATTGTTCCCATAAGTTGTTTGCTCACAAAATCCCTATGCATAGGAAGTGGGTTAGGCTTAAATGTGCTAGTCATATTCTTCATGATGCTCTATTTATGTTTCAATTCTTATCTTTTTCGTGAGCATAATTGCCATCATCATGCCTAGCTAGAAATGCATTAAAGAAAAGCGCTTGTTGGGAGACAACCCAATATTTACCCTTACTGTTTTTGTGTGTACACATGATTATGCTACTGTAGTAATCATGTTTTATAGCTTTTGTTTCAATAAAGTGCCAAGTAGAACCTTTGGGAAGACTTGGGTGAAGTTTATGTGATCTTGCTGTAAAAAACAGAAACTTTTGCGCTCACGAGATTAGCTGCTATTGTTTACTGGAGAGTGTTTTTAGGTTTATTATTTTTGCAGATGGTTAATAGACAAATTTCTCAGGTCCATCAATTTATTTCAGAATTTTCGGAGTTCCAGAAGTATACGTTTGATTCAGATTACTACAGACTGTTCTGTTTTTGACAGATTCTGTTTTCTGTGTGTTGTTTACTTATTTTGATGAATCTATGAGTAGTATCGGAGGGTATGAACCATAGATAAGTTATAATACAGTATATATTACACCGATATGAATTTAGAATGAGTTCATTACAGTACCTAAGTGGTGGTTTTATTTTCTTATACTAACGGAGCTTACGAGTTTTCTGTTGAGTTTTGTGTTGTGGAGTTTTCAAATTTTGGGTAAAGATTCAATGGAATATGGAATAAGGAGTGGAAAGAGCCTAAGCTTGGGGATGCCCAAGGCACCTAAGGTAATATTCAAGGACAACCAAGAGCCTAAGCTTGGGGATGCCCCGGATGGCATCCCCTCTTTCGTCTTCGTCTATCGGTAAGTTTACTCGGAGCTATATTTTTATTCATCACATGATATGTGTTTTTCTTGGAGTGTCATTTTATTTTGTTTGTATTTGCTTTATGTTATTTATAATAATGTTTTGCATCTTTAGTTTCAATAAAAATGTCAAGTATAGCCTTTGTCATGCTTATTTTGCTAGTATACATGTTGCTGTTTGAAAATAGAAAGTTTACCGCTGTTGCAAAAATTCCCTAGAAAAGTAAGAGAATGATATAATGTTGAACCCTTTTGAATAATATGCTCTGATAAATTTACTACAGTGGGAATTTTATTTCATAATTTTTGGAGTTAGGGAAGTTTGATGAATCTTGCATTCTTTACAGACTATACTGTTTTGACAGATTGCTGTTATGGTTGCATTATTTGCATATGTTTGCTTGTTTAATGATTCTATTTGAGGATAGGAGTATTAAATATGCAGAGGCATTTAGTACGCAATGCTGAATAATAATTTTAGTGATTTGTTACAGTAGAAAATGATAAGGTTTTGCATTGGTTTATACTAACCTATCTCACGAGTTCTTGTTGAGTTTGGTGTGGATGAAGCTTTTGATAAAAAGAGAAACCATGATATGTGAGGAATTAAGGAGACACAAAAGTTCAAGCTTGGGGATGCCCAAGGCACCCCAATATAATATTTCAAGAAGTATCAAGCATCTAAGCTTGGGGATGCCCCGTTAGGCATCCCACCTTTCTTCTTCAACAACTATCGGTTAGTATCGGTTGAGCCTAAGTCTTTGCTTCTTCACATGAGTTGTGCTATCCTTGCAATGTCATTTTATTTTGCTTTGCTTGCTGTTTGAATAAAATACCAAGATCTGAGATTCTTTAATGAGAGAGAGTCTTCACATAGTTATGTAATTATTTAGCTACTCATTGATCTTCACTTATATCTTTTTGGAGTAGTTTGTCATTTACTCGTGTGCTTCACTTATATCCTACGAGTAAATTGTTGAATGAGTTGAATGTCATAAATCTGAAATTATATAGGTCTCTTTTGCTTATCCCATGGGGAGTAGTGACTTCACATTTAAGAAGTAGAGGTTGTAAATTTGTTGAAGGTTAGCAAGCATTGTATTGGTCATTTGAACAATTCCTGAAAGAATATTGAAGGAAGAGAGATTTCACATATAAATATACTATCCTAGACATCTTTTATAATTGTGAGCACTCATTAAGTATAACATGCTAAAGAGTTGATGTTGGACAAGGAATACAACGTAATGGGTTATGTTTTCTCACATCTTAGTTAAAGTATATTGTCATGGATCATTCAAACATGTTGAGCTTGCCTTTTCCCTCATGCTAGCCAAAATTCCTTGCACCAAGTAGAGATACTACTTGTGCTTCCAAATATCCTTAAACCCAGTTTTTGCCATAAGAGTCCACCATACCTACCTATGGATTGAGTAAGATCCTTCAAGTAAGTTGTCATCGGTGCAAGCAATAAAAAATGCCCTCTAAATATGCATGACTTATTAGTGTGGAGAAAATAAGCTTTGTACGATCTTCTTATGGAAGCAATAAAAGCGATAGACTGCATAATAAAGGTCCATATACAAGTGGCAATATAGAGTGACGTTCTTTCGCATTAAGATTTTGTGTATCCAACCCTAAAAGCGCATGACAACCTCTGCTTCCCTCTGCGAAGGGCCTATCTTTTACTTTATGTCTTTTACTTTATGCAAGAGTCAAGGTGATCTTCACCTTTCCCTTTTTCATTTTATCCTTTGGCAAGCACTTTGTGTTGGGTGATCCTGATATATATATCCAATTGGATGTAAGTTAGCATGAACTATTATTGTTGACATCACCCAAAGATGAATACGTTGGGAGGCAACACTATAAGCCCCTATCTTTCTCAGTGTCCGATTAAAAATCCATAACCATTAGTATTGCGTGAGTGTTAGCAATTGTAGAAGACTATATGATAGTTGAGTATGTGGAGTTTGCTATTCCTGAAAATAAGATGAATTGCAATTGTTTGATGACCAAGAATGAAGTTTGTTAGTTTTCAAGAAAGTTTATGGTCTATATTTTAACATGTGAATAACTTGTTACTTGATCGTGAAAAGTTTTATGAGATGAACTACTGTTATGACATATAATCATGATAGAAAAGGTGATTGAAATTATCATTGATCAAACTTGTGCACCTTCTAGCATTCACACTTCATAAATTCTTTCTTTTATCATTTACCTACTCGAGGACGAGTAGGAATTAAGCTTGGGGATGCTGATACGTCTCCAACGTATCTATAATTTATGAAGCATTCATGCTATTTTATTATCTGTTTTGAATGATTATGGGCTTTATTATACACTTTTATATTACTTTTGGGACTAACCTATTAACCGGAGGCCCAACCCATATTTGTGTTTTATTGCCTGTTTCAGTATTTCGAAGAAAAGGAATATCAAACGGAGTCCAAACGGAATGAAACCTTCGGGAGCGTGATTTTTAGGAAGAATATGATCCGGGAGACTTGGAGTTCATGTCAGAAGATCTTCGAGGAGGCCACGAGATAGGGGGGCGCGCCCACCCCCCGGGCACGCCCTACCCTCTCGTGGGCCCCTTGAGGCTCCCCCGACCGACTTCTTCCGCCTATATAAGCCTACGTACCCTAAAAACATTGAATATCAAAATAGATCGGTAGTTCCGCCGCCGCAAGCCTTTGTAGCAACCAAAAACCTCTCGGGAGCCCGTTCCGGCACCCTGCCGGAGGGGGGATCCCTCACCGGTGGCCATCTTCATCATTCCGGCGCTATCCATGACGAGGAGGGAGTAGTTCACCCTCGGGGCTGCGGGTATGTACTAGTAGCTATGTGTTTGATCTCTCTCTCTCTCTCGTGTTCTCTCTATGGCACGATCTTGGTGTATCGCGAGCTTTGCTATTATACTTAGATCTTATGATGTTTCTCCCCCTCTACTCTCTTGTAATGGATTGAGTTTTCCCTTTGAAGTTATCTTATCGGATTGAGTCTTTAAGGATTTGAGAACACTTGATGTATGTCTTGCCGTGCTTATCTGTGGTAACATTGGGATATCATGTGCCACTTGACGTATGTTTTGGTGACCAACTTGCGGGTTCCACCCATGAACCTATGCATAGGGGTTGGCACACGTTTTTGTCTTGACTCTCCGTTAGAAACTTCGGGGCACTCTTTGAAGTACTTTGTGTTGGTTGGATGAATCTGAGATTGTGTGATGCATATCGTATAATCATGCCCACAGATACTTGAGGTGACAACGGAGTATCTAGGTGACATTAGGGTTTTGGTTGATTTGTGTCTTAAGGTGTTATTCTAGTATGAACTCTTGAATAGATTGATCCGAAAGAATAGCTTTGAGGTGGTTTCATACCCTACCATAATCTCTTCGTTTGTTCTCCGCTACTAGTGGCTTTGGAGTGACTCTTTGTTGCATGATGATGGATTGTTATATGATCTATCTATGTTATTATTGTTGAGAGAACTTGCACTAGTGAAATTATGAACCCTATGCCCTTTTTCCTACCATTGCAATACCGTTTACGCTCACTTTTATCATTAGTTACCTTGCTGTTTTTATAATTTCAGATTACAAATACCTTTATCTACCATCCATATTGCACTTGTATCACCATCTCTTCGCCGAACTAGTGCACCTATACAATTTACCATTGTATTGGGTGTGTTGGGGACACAAGAGACTCTTGGTTATTCGGTTGCAAGGTTGTTTGAGAGAGACCATCTTCATCCTACGCCTCCCACAGATTGATAAACCTTAGGTCATCCACTTGAGGGAAATTTGCTACTGTCCTACAAACCTGTGCACTTGCAGGCCCAACAACGTCTAAAAGAAGAAGGTTGTGTAGTAGACATCATGCTCCGACAACTCCCTCCATCTCAACCCACGCCTTGCTATTCCAAAATTACAACGCGCACGAAAACTCCCACCTCCTGTGAAATCCCGACACATGAAATGTCCGTGATACCCCTGAACCGAAAGAACCGCCTCAAATCGGTGGGGGTACTTTCGTAACTTATCCCACATTTCGGACAAGCGCGTCCCTAAGCCATGGTTCCCCACTCCCATCCCATCTGCCCACCCATTCGTACACCGAGGCCGCGAAAACTCGCGAAGCCCCACACCCTCCTCCGTTCGCCACCCAGCCGGAGCCTCTTCCCCGACGACGTCGTCCACAACAACACCTCGACGTCCCTCATCCATCGTACCGTATGAGGATCCCTTCGATCTCGTCGTTCCGCCGGCTCAGCCACCCCGTCCTCCACCTCCAAGGAGCTGTCCCGATGTTCCCCTCATCTTTCGTGCCACCTCCATTCCCACACCGCCGTCTTCACTTGCACCACCGGAAGAGCATCATCATCACCATTTCCTCGGATGAAGTTGCGGCCTAATCGGCACCAGCAAAGTGGTTGTACACTAGTCGCTGCATCTTCTTCTTAATTCGATCTCACGGTGCTAGCGGTGCTCGGTGCCGAGCCGACACGGCGTGGCTCCATCCACGGCGGCATCACCGGCCACTTCCTCCACGGCGTTGCTCCCTTGGCGGCGATGTCCAAATCAGTAGGAGTTGTTGCTGCTTTAGCTCTCGCTCGCACCGCTGCTCTGCTCTTGCTCTCGATCCCCTTTCTGGTCTATTGTTGCTCTTGCTCGCGCTGCTGCTCTCGCTCTTGCTCTTGCTTGCGATGCAACTCCAATTTAGCTACACTTCAGTCGACTAAATCGACTTTTAGGTCAGTCGATTTTCAGGGGGGGCTCGCCGGAGTCAAGGAAGGACCAGCCGCAGTGGGAGGGGGCTCGCCGGAGTCAAGGAAGAACCAGCCACAGCGGGAGGGGGGCTCGCCGGAGAGGTACCCCACTATCTATCTTACGGTTCAGGATGGGGGCGGTGGTCACCGGCGATGGTGGGGCGGTGGCGTGGGGATCGCCGGAGAAAAAGCTCGGCACGGGGGGGGGGGGCTAGAGGGATGGCCAGGGCGGCGGTGGACCGGCGTTGGGGAGTGTTTTTGGGGCGGGGGGGGGGGGGGCACACGATCGACTGCGGGCAGCGGTGGGCGGCTGTTTGGCCGGTGGTGGCTGGCAGCTCACGGGGTGGAGGTTGAATATGAACTGCAGGCCCTTGATTTCGTATCCAACGGTTGCAAAATCGTCTGACCAGAGATGAAAAAGTCAGTCGATTGACGTGTTGCCTCACCTCTAGTGCGTTCAGTTTCGATAGTAAAATTCAGTTTCAACAGCAAAATTCAGTTTCGACAGTTAAGTTCAGTTTCGGCAGTTAAATTCAGTTTTGATAGTTAAGTTCAGAGATGAGCGGCTGATGTATTTTACATCTATCACTTTGTGGTTATGTATTTTATGTCATCTATTGGAGATACTATTACAATTCCACCCAGGTTAACGTTGTCTCTCCTGTCCTACTTCAGCCTTGGCGTCGTACAACTCACCAGAGCTGCTCCAACGATCAAACCTTCCATCACAGTGGAGCAGTACCCCGGGCTCCATCTCAAGATGCCTAAGATCTTCTTCCCCTCCTCCAACAGCCAAGTCAGCCAGATCATCCTCACTGACCAGCCCAATCAAGCTGAAATCGACATGGCTTCTCCCAAGAGGTTGTACACTTCTTGCATCTCTTTTTTTACTCTACATGTTATATATATTGTCCACTCAGCACACGCAATAACGTGAAATACGATTAGTTTCTCCTACTATATGACAAGCAGGGAGGTACCAGGCAACTTAGCTATCCGTGATGACTCTCTTGAACGCCATCATTATTTATCTCTGCACGTATGAGCTGTGCATTTGTCGATGGGCCTCGGAGTTGAGCTAGTAGGGCAGTGGCCTGGGTCCAAAGTAGTAGAAGTAGCACAAAAACATTTTTTGAGTGTAGGCTTTTCCTTGCTCAAGCCTGCCTACTAGAATCGCCGGTGCTTGAAAGGAAAAGTGAAGGAAAAACATAGGAATTGAAAAGTTTCCTATGGTACTACTATTCATGCATTTGGTTCAAAGGAATGGAGCAAAAGAAAACTGTAGGATTTGTTCCTTTAGTGTCTCCTTGAAAGAAAAACCGTATGAATTTTAATATCCACTTGTCCTCCTTTTAAAATTCCTATTCATGAAGCACAACACTAAGAGATAGTATTAGCATTATAACCGTACATTTTCTTGTGGTTTGACTTAATCTCACCATGCTTCTTTGCATCCTGTGATCTTCCAATTCTTGTGAACCAAACACCCAGATTGACAGAAATTCTGTGTTTTTAAATAGATGTTTGGTTTGCAGTCTAAGGTTGCCACGCCTAAGCTTAGGCGTGCCACAATATCTTAGGCATGTGTTTGGTTCATTGCCACACTTGTGGCTGCCACACTTGTGGCTGCCACACTTTTCTAGCTACATGGTCCACATGTCATAGACTCAACTTCTTGCCAAATCTTGCCACACCTGCGGTGGCCATTTTGTTAGCCACATTTTTCATGGCAGACACACTTTTCCTAAGCTTAGTTGTGGCAAAGTTAGTCATGAACCAAACAAACCCTAAATTCTCTGTTTTGCACATGCATTCCTATCCTATTGCTGGGTATTTCCTATCCTTGTGTTGTTAGAATCCTCCAATTCAAACGAGCCCTTACAGAATTACTTCTCTTAGAGATAGTTGTCAAATAAAACCTTGCATGGTTTGTCCCGCTCCTGCTGCGCCGTCGTCCACCCCAGCTCAGTTGCTCCAATGTCGGAAGGGTCCAACACAACAGGGATTCGGCCTCCAGACTATCTTTCGCCGCCTCAGATATTCTTCCCCGCCGCCAGCAGCCATGAAAACTGCATCACCATCATCAACCGAGTAGATGACCTCAAGTACTACACGGGTCCGCAAGAGAGGTCGCACTCTTTCATGTCTGCTTACATTATGCATCGCTTAATATTACATGATACTTTGTCGTCCTGTTCACCGATTAGACTCCGAGTTAGCTCCAAACTGATGGTCAAACTTGAGTTTTTAAATGGTTGTGGGGTACGTATCGGGGCCGCAATCAATAGTATCTACCTACTATCTGGTTAATCTCTGGTGTCTACTATGAGTTTTATGTTGGGTGGGAAACAAACAGTAAAGAAGCCATTATTTGTATTTTTTAACTAAAGCCATTATCTGCCTGCTATCATTGGTTTTGGGTCTATCCACAGGTTGCTACCATCACTCTGGATTTCTGCATGCACTCCTTACATAATCTGACTATGTTTTATTCCTATGCATGTCAGTTATTGTAAACAATGGAACTGAACATGTAGAGCAAAAGAGACGAGCCTTGCGTGGCAATTCATGCAGACATCACTCCATGGTAGGCGCAAAGGCAACCCCCTCCACCCATTTCAGATTGTAATCGAGAGGAAGATATCTATTCTGAGGGGGATTCAGAAGGAGAAGACCACTCCTATTTACCCCATGAGGTCTTCGCTCTAACTTGGCATGCTGATGTTGGTTATATCATGCATATGGTGCCTTGCATTGCTTAATTTATACATCAAATATGTCATCTGCTTAGTTTAGACATCCTTTATGTGAATGCCATATGTTTAGTTTATTCATCGTTTATGTGAATTATGCAACACCATCTTGTTTAGCCATGCATCACATATGTGAATTTTGCAATGCCATCCTGCTTAGCGAGTCATCTTATATGTGAATTATATCAGGCCATCCTTTTTTTCCGTTACGTATTACATTTGTCAACAATGTTAGTACATTCAACTACTCTTCGTGTGCATCAGCCATTTGACATGGTGATGGAAAATTCTGGAGTGCAAACAAGGTCTTCAGAGCAGACTATGCTATTTGACGAAGCGCATATCTTGCTGGTTACGGATAACTCCTCAGAGGAGGATTCAGAGACAGATGACCAGTCATCTTATATGTGAATTATATCATCTCATCCTGTTTAGTGTTTACAGTCATCATATTTTGAATTATGTCATTCTATCCGTGAATTATATCATGCTATCATGTTTCCATAGGAGGCATGTATGTGGATTATGGCATGCCAACCTATTTAATAAACACATTATATAGTTATATCATGTCATAGTGTTTACATAGTCATAATATTTTGAACTATGTCTTTCCATCTTTTTTAGTTAGCCATCCTGATGTGAAATTGTGTTATGCTATCGTGTTTAGTTAGCCATCATATATGTGAAATTGTGTCATCCTATCCTGTTTGGTTAGACAACATAAATGTGAATTATTTCGTGCCCTCTTTTATTCCCCACTATCCATTGCACCTGTCTATCATACAATGTTTGTACTTTCAATTACTTTTCTTGTTTATCAGCCATTTGAATTGGAGAGGGCGATGACAGTATCTAAGGGAGTAACAACACGGTCTTCAGAAAAGATAGTGCTACTAGTTGATGGAGATAGAACCACGGTTGTACTTGCCCAAGAACCAGCACAACCACACATAACCCAGACTCTCGCAGATTCTACCCTACCCAGTTGGACAGAGAACCAGCTACACCCCTTCTAACCCCAACCCCGGCAGATAGTAACTCAGTTCCAGTTGACATAGCACTGTGTCGACCACAGAGCATCCAAACACGAGCAGTTAGTAAGGAAACTGCAGTGCCCAAAGCACGAGGACCACCACTCCGGATCCCAACTCAACACTTAAAGGGGAAGAAGATTTGTTCTCAGGTCAGGTTCTGTAGCTATAGTTCATACTCCTTTGCTCTTGCATCACTGTATTTACTCATACCAACTATTTTCAAATTTGAAGGATGGAATTGAAACTCTAATGGCACAACAGGTATGTTTTAAACCCGTTTCTTTAACTGGTTTGCTGTTGTAACTTGCTCTATGTTCATTTCAGTTTCAATTGAATAAAGAGTTATGTTCTCATGTCATGCACATTACAAGTGTTGTTATTTCTCTATAGTTTCCCACACATATATTCTGTCTATTCTGCTTTGTCTTGAATAAATATTATTTGAACTGTGTCTCTATCTTGATTTGGCAACAAGAAATAGAATTATATAGACCATAAAGTGACCATGGTACATAGATATATATTTGTTTCATGTTGTTATCCTGTCCACTTTACTACTGAACTGATTTACCAAAATGAGTTTCATATACAACATGGTAAACCTATGATGTGTCTTCTCTTTTAGAATGCGGACAAAATATTGGAGAACAATACCCCATTATGCAATGGTAAAGGAAGTAATGCAGATAAGGCTCAAGATAATGAGACATCCCTGTTGATCTCCAAGAAAGCTGATAAAAACTATCTTGATGACAGTGAGAGAACCCGAAAGTCCTATCTTGATGTAGTGTTCGAGTTATTGGCCACTACTGCTGGCACAAGATCTTCGGACTCGCTGCCTGAATCAGTTCGTCTTCTTGAGTCTCAACTTCAAGTTGAAAGACATCGATCAGATGTGCTGTGACGGGATGCAGAAGGACTGAGGAAGTCCCTGCAGAATTCAGATGCATACTTTCTGGTGCAACAGCAAGCGCTGGAGGATTTAACCGCCAAACAAGATAAAGTTAATAAGCTTGCTAAGCATCTTGCCGGCATTATGGGTACCCAGGATATTGTTTCTTGAGATCTTCTGAAGTGGTTTCAGTTCTGGGCTTGTTGTGTTGCGGCGATTATTTGCGCTGGTCGCCAACTTTGACAATGAGTGTATATGATATGCTTCTTTGTTCCCTATATTTGCACTGGTGGCGAACTTTGATGACGAATGGATGTAATATGTGTAATAGCCATGATAGCCTAGCATAAGTTGCTTGCTTATTTATTTCCTTGTTGTCTTGTTTATTTGTTTGCTTGTAGTGAGTGCAGTTCTTTTTCCGCGGTTTGCTAGTGGCCACAATAACCTATTTTTTAAAAGTAGGCCACAATAACCAGGGGCTACATATTTACTGTAGTGACACTGGGCCTCCTACGGGTTGTAGAAACAATGGGCCTTTTACGGGCCGTAGAAACAATGGGCCTTCTATGGGGCATAGAAACAATGGGCCTTCTACGAGCCGTAGACACAATGGGCCTTCTACGGGCCGTATCATCAATGGGCCTTCTACGGGCCGTATAATCGATTTGCCAAACATTGGCCAATAACAGACCGCTTTATGGCCGTAAAAGGGCTAGACTTGGAATCGTCTGTTCATGGGCCGAGCATAACGGGCCGTCGTTAATCGGTCGTATTTGATGATGCTATGAAAAGGGCCCAACGTATTAACGGGCCACAAACGGGCCGAGTGTAACCACGGGCTGAATTTGGCCCATAACCAGAAAATTACAGTAACGGGTCGTAAGTAACCGAATGCTGGAAATGAGCCCAAGAATAAATGGGCCCTGAGAAGACCAAAAGATAACGTGGCCTGGAGATGGCCCAATGGAATAATGGGCCATTAATGGGTATAAAGTGATACACTGTTCATTACGGGCCAGTTTCACCACGAGCCGTTAATGGGCCAAGAGTTACAAAGGGCCTCATATGGGGCGAAAGACGCCATGAGCCATACATGGGCTGGAACTTAAAACGGGCTGGAATCATACTGGACGGCCCAGATGACGCTACTGGGCCTAATTCGGATAGGTCGTAACGGGCCCTGGGTTAGCGGGCTGTAAATGGGCTATAAGCGAACATGCCATTAACACGCTTTCCATGGGCCGGCCCGCCACCTTTTGACCAAGTCAAACAGGCCGGCCTTTTCACAGGAATGGGCCTCTGTTGGGACGTGCCATGTGTCGACGTATCATAGGCGCCTTCGGTCCAATGAGTGGATGACACCTGTCCAACGGGGAGCCGACACGTGTTTCCTCCAACCAATGATGATTTTACACGTGGAAAATCCCCATTGGTCGGGGTTGTTAACGGGTTATCGGATCCAAAACCGGACCCGATAGCTTAATGACGTTCCGTAATGGTGGATGCCACGTGTCGGTCACCCTTGACGAAAGCACTTCTATGACACACAATTTATCGTCATGGAAGTGGACACTTCGATGATGATAATTTTGGTAATGTCATGGAACACTTCTACGACAACACAGGTATGACTATCTTGATTCTGTCATAAAATCGTGATGGATGTACATGCATGACAAAACACGTGACCTACTTTGATAAACACGTATCATCAAGGAAGTGTATTTTCTAGTGCTTATTTGGCTGAAGCCTTTTGACATAAGCATCGCATCCCCAAACTTTAAGAAATGACAACTTAGGTTTGTTGCCAAACCACAGTTCATACGGTGTCATCTCAAAGGATTTTGACGGTGCCCTGTTTAAAGTGAATGCAGGTGTCTCTAATGCATACCCTGAAAACAATAGTGGTAAATCGGTAAGAGACATCATAGATCACTCCATATCTAATAAAGTGCGGTTACGACGTTCGGACACACCATTATGCTGTGGTGTTCCAGGTGGCGTGAGCTGTGAAACTATTCCACATTGTTTTAAATGAAGGCCAAACTTGTAACTCAAATATTCACCTCCACGATCCGATCGTAGAAACTTTATTTTCTTGTTACTATTATTTTCCACTTCACTCTAAAATTGTTTGAACTTTTCAAATGTTTCAGACTTATGTTTCATTAAGTAGATATACCCATATCTGTTCAAAACATCTGTGAAGATCAGAAAACAACGATACCTGCCACGAGCATCAACACTCATTGGACCGCATACATCAGTATGTATTATTTCCAATAAGTCACTAGCTCGTTCTATTGTTCCGGAGAACGGACTTTTAGTCATCTTGCCCATAAGGCACGGTTCGCAAGTATCAAATGATTCATAATCAAGTGACTCCAAAAGCCCATCAGCATGGAGTTTCTTCTTGCGCTTTACACCAATATGACCTAAACGGCAGTGCCACAAGTATGTTGCACCATCATTATCAACTTTGCATCTTTTGGCATCAATATTATGAATATGTGTATCACTACGATCGAGATTCAATAAACCATCGACATTGGGTGTATGACCATAGAAGGTTTTATTCATGTAAACAGAATAACAATTATTCTCTGTTTTAAATGAATAACCGCATTGCAATAAACAAGATCTAATCATATTCATGCTCAAATCAAACACCAAGTAACATTTATTTAGGTTCAACACTAATCCTGAAAGTATAGGGAATGTGCGATGATGATCATATCAATCTTGGAACCACTTCCAACACACATCGTCACTTCACCCTCAACTAGTCTCTATTTATTCTGCAACTCCTGTTTCGAGTTACTAATCTTAGCAACCGAACAGGTATCAAATACCCAGGGGCTACTACGAGAACTAGTAAGGTACACATCAATAACATGCATATCACATATACGTTTGTTCACTTTGCCATTCTTCTTATCCGCCAAATATTTGGGGTACCTTTGCTTCCAATGACCATTTCCTTTGCAGTAGAAGCACTCGGTTTCAGGCTTAGGTCCAGCTTTGGGCTTCTTCATGGGAGTGACAATTTGCTTGCCATTCTTCTTGAATTTCCCTTTCTTTCCCTTTGCCATTTTCTTGAAACTAGTGGTCTTGTTTAATCATCAACACTTGATGCCTTTTGTTGATTTCTGTCTTCGTCGATTTCCGCATCACGAAGAGCTCGGGAATCGCTTTTGTCATCCCTTGCATATTATAGATCATCATGAAGTTCTAGTAACTTGATGATGGTGACTAGAGAATTCTGTCAATCACTATCTTATCTGGAAGATTAAATCCCACTTGATACAAGCAATTGTAGTACCTAGACATTCTGAGCACATGCTCACTAGCTGAACTATTTTCCTCCATATTTTAGGCGAAGTACTTGTCAGAGGTCTCATACCTCATGACACAAACATGAGTCTGAAATACCAATTTCAGCTCTTGGAACATCTGATATGCTCCGTGGCATTCAAAACGTTTTTGAAGTCCCGGTTCTATGTTGTAAAGCATGGTGCGCTAAACTATCAAGTAGTCATCATATTGAGCTAGCCAAACATTCATAACATCTGCATCTGCTCCTGCAATAGGTTTGTCACCTAGCGGTGCATCAAGGACATAATTATTCTGTCCAGCAATGAGGATAAACCTCAGATCATGTACCCAATCCGCATCATTGCTACTATCATCTTTCAACTTAGTTTTCTCTAGGAACATATAAAAAAATATAGGGTAGCAACAACGCGAGCTATTGATCTACAATATAATTTGCAAATACTATCAGGACTAAGTTCATGATAAATTAAGTTCAGTTAATCATATTACTTAAGGACTCCCACTTAGATAAGATATCCCTCTAGTAATCTAAATGATACGTGATCCAAATCAACTAGACCATGTCCGATCATCACATGAGATGGAGTAGTCTTCAATGGTGAACATCACTATGTTGATCATATTTACTATATGATTCACATTCGACCTTTCAGTCTCCAGTAAAAGTTGGAGAAATAGACACCCGCCAGCCACCTGTGTGCAAAGCATGTCGGTAGAACCAGTCTCATGAACGTGTTCATGTAATGTTGGTCCGGGCCGCTTCATCCAACAATACCGTTGAATCAAAGTAAGATGTTGGTGGTAAGCAGTATGACTATTATCGCCCACAACTCTTTGTGTTCTACTCGTGCAAATCATCTACGCATAGACCTCACTCTGATGCCACTGTTGGGGAACGTAGCATGCAATTTCAAAAAAATTCCTACGATCACGCAAGATTTATCTAGGAGATGCATAGCAACGAGAGGGGAGAGTGTGTCCACGTACCCTCATAGACCAAAAGCGAAAGCGTTAGGTTAACACGATTGATGTAGTCGAACGTCTTCACGATCCAACCGATCTAGTACCAAACGTACGGCACCTCCGAGTTCAGCACACGTTCAGCTCAATGACGTCCCTCGAACTCTTGATCTAGCAGAGGGTCGAGGGAGAGTTTCTTCAGCACAACAGCGTGATGACGGTGTTGATGATGAGATCCACGCTGGGCTTCGCCTAAGCACTACGATGATGCTATCAGAGGAGTAAACGGTGGAGGGGGCACCACACACGGCTAAGTCAATGATGTGCCTTTGGAGTGCCCCCTGCCTCTGTATATAAAGGAGGGTGGAGGAGGCCGGCGGCCACGAGGGGTGCGCCATGGGGGGAGTCCTACTAGGACTCCACTCCTAGTAGGATTCTCCCCCCACCTTTTTCCTTTTTTTGGAGTAGCGAAGGGGGAAAGAGAGAGGGAGTAGGAGAGGGAAGGGGGGTGGCGGCGCCACCCCCACCCATTGTCCAATTCGGATAGGCAAGGGGGGCTCGTGCCACCTCATATGGCCGGCCCTCTCTTCTCCTCTAAGGCCCATGTTGGCCCATTACTTTCCCGGGGTGTTCCGGTAACCTCCCGGTACTCTAAGTAACTTCCTGAAACCATTTTGGTGTCCGAATGTAACCTTCCAATATATCAATCTTTACCTCTCGACCATTTCGAGACTCCTCATCATGTCCGCGATCTCATCCGTGACTCCGAACAAACTTCGATCACCAAAACACATAACTCATAATACAAATCGTCATCGAATGTTAAGCGTGCGGACCCTACGGGTTCGAGAACTATGTAGACATGATCGAGACACATCTCCGATCAATAACCAATAGCAGAACCTAGATTCTCATATTGGTTCCTACATATTCTATGAAGATCTTTATCTGTCAAACCGCATAACAACATATGTTGTTCCATTTGTCAGTATCTTCATACCTAGTTCAATCTCATTACCGACAAGTCCCCTTACTCATTCTTTAATGCATCATCCCGTAACTAACTCATTAGTCACATTGCTTGCAAGGCTTCTAGTGATGAGCATTACCGAGAGGGTCTAGAGGTACCTCTCCGATACACGGAGTGACAAATCCTAATCTTGATCTATGCAAACCCAACAAACACCTTAGGAGACACCTGTAGAGCATCTTTATAATCACCCAGTTACGTTGTGATGCTTGATAGCACGCAAGGTGTTCCTCCGGTATTCGGGAGTTGCATAATCTCATAGTCAGAGGAACATGTATAAGTCATGAAGAAAGCAGTAGCAATAAAACTGAACGATCATTATGCTATGCTCACGGATGGTTCTTGTTCATCACATCATTCTCCTAATGATGTGATCCCATTCATCAAATGACAACACATGTCCATGGCTAGGAAAGATAGCCATCTTTGATCAACGAGCTAGTCTAGTAGAGGCATACTAGGGACACGGTGTTTTGTCTATGTATTCACACATGTATCAAGTTTTCGGTTAATACAATTCTAGCATGAATAATAGACATTTATCATGATATAAGGAAATATAAAATAACAACTTTATTATTGCCTCTATGGCATATTTCCTTCAATCTATGCATAGGGGTTGATGCATGTTTTCGTCCTTGTTTCTCTGGTAGAAATCTTGGGGCACTCTTTGAGCTTCTTTGTGTTGGATTATGTATTATGAATCTGAAATTGTTTGATGTGTATCGTATAATTAACTCATGGATACTTGTGATGACATTAGAGTTGGTTGATGCGTATCATATGGTGTTGTTTTAGTATTAACTCTTGGATAGATCGAACGGAAAGAATAACTTCGCGTTATTTTAGTATGAACTCTTGAATAGATCGAACAGAAAGAATAACTTTTAGGTGGTTTCGTACCCTACAAATAATTTCTTCTTATGTTCTATGCTAGATAAGAACTTTGGAGTGATTCTTCTTCACACGTTGAGGGATGGTTATGTGATCCAATTAGATTAGCATTGTTGAGACATTGCACTAGAGAAAGTATGGACCCTGGGCCTCATTTTCAAGCATTGCAATACCGTTCGTGCTCACTTTTATCGTTCGCTACCTTGCTGTTTTTATTTATTCAGATTATAAAAGTATAGTTCTTCGATCCATATTACACTTTTATCCCCATCTCTTCACCGACCTAGTGCACCTATACAATTTGCCATTGTATTGGGTGTGTTGGGGACACAAGAGACTCTTTGTTATTTGGTTGCAGGGTTGTTTGAGAGAGACCATCTTCATCCTACGCCTCCCACGGATTGATAAACCTTAGGTCATCCATTTGAGGAAAAATTGCTATTGTCCTACAAAACTCCGCGCTTGGAGGCCCAACACGAGTCTACAAGAATAAAGTTCTGTAATAGACATCAAGCTCTTTTCTAGCGCTGTTGCCTAGGAGGTTAGGTAAGTGGCACTCACACCCTATTAACGAAGCTCTTTTCTGGCGCCGTTGCCGGGGAGGTGAGTGCTTGAAGGTATATCTTTAGATCTTGCAATCAAATCTTTTAGTTTCTTATTTTATCACTAGTTTGGTTTATAAAAGAAAACTACAAAAAAATGTATTTGAGGTGGTCTCATATTGTTCATCTTTATAATGTCTTTCATGAAAATGATGGATCAAAAAATTGTGCTCAATTGATAGAAGAAGAATTTAATAAAATGTTTATCACATAATCCATGAATGATGAGCATGATTGCAATGTTGTTAGTATGAGTTCTTTGAATATGCACGATGCTAATGATATGCAAAGCCATAAGCTTGGGGATGCTATGTTTGATGAGGATGATATTTTTAGTCCCCCAAGTTTTGATGAGAAAATCTATTATGATGAAAGCATGTCTCCTTTCTATGATGATTATGTTGGGGATCGTTGCAGAAATTAAAAATTTTGTACGCATCACCAAGATCAATCTATGGAGTAACTAGTAACGAGAGAGAGGGGAGTGCATCTTCATACCCTTGAAGATCGCGAGACGGAAGCGTTGCAAGAACGCGGATGAAGGAGTCATACTCGTAGCGATTCAGATCGCGGTGGATTCCGATCTAAGCGCCGAACAACGGCACCTCCACGTTCAACACACGTGCAGCCCGATGACGTCTCCCACGCCTTGATCCAGCAAGGAGGAGGGAGAGGTTGAGGAAGATGGCTACAGCAGCAGTACGACTGCGTGGTGGTGATGGAGTGGCAGTTCTCCGGCAGGGCTTCGCCAAGCTCACGCGGAGGAGGAGAGGTGTTGGGGAGGGGAGGGGATGCGCCTTGGATGTGGTGCTGCTGCCCTCCCTCCACCCCTCTATTTATAGGGAGAAGGGGGAAGGGCGCCGGCCCCTCTAGATGAGATCTAGAGTGGGGGGGGGGGGGAAAGGGGGGGGGCTTGCCCCCCAAGCAAGGGGGACGCCCCCTTTAGGGTTCCCCCCAACCCTAGGCGCAAGGGACCTAGGGGGAGGTGCCCAACCCACCTAGGGGCTGGTTCCCTTCCACATACAGCCCATAGGGCCCTCCGAGGCAGGTGGACCCTCCCGGTGGACCTCCGGAACCCCTCCGGTGGTCCCGGTACAATACCGGTATACCCCCGAATATTTCCGGTGACCGTATGACGAATTCCCATATATAAATCTTCACCTCCAGACCATTCCGGAACTCCTCGTGACGTCCGGGATCTCATCCGGGACTCCGGACAACATTTGGTAATCACACATAAATCTTCTCTATAACCCTAGCGTCATCAAACCTTAAGTGTGTAGACCCTACGGGTTCGGGAATCATGCACACATGACCAAGACAATTCTCTGGTCAATAACCAACAGCTGGATCTGGATACCCATGTTGGCTGCCACATGTTCCACGATGATCTCATCGGATGAACCACGATGTCGAGGATTCAAGCATTCCCGTATACAATTCCCTTTGTCAATCAGTACGTTACTTGCCCGAGATTCGATCGTCGGTATCCCAATACCTCATTCAATCTCGTTACCGGCAAGTCACTTTACTCGTTCCGCAATGCATGATCCCGTGACTAACTACTTAGTCACATTGAGCTCATTATGATGATGCATTACCGAGTGGGCCCAGAGATACCTCTCCGTCATACGGAGTGACAAATCCCAGTCTCGATTCGTGCCAACCCAACAGACACTTTCGGAGATACCTGTAGAGCACCTTTATAGTCACCCAGTTACGTTGTGACGTTTGGTACTCCCAAAGCACTCCTACGGTATCCGGGAGTCACACAATCTCATGGTCTAAGGAAATGATACTTGACATTAGAAAAGCTTTAGAAAACGAACTACACGATCTTGTGCTATGCTTAGGATTGGGTCTTGTCCATCACATCATTCTCCTAATGATGTGATCCCGTTATCAATGACATCCAATGTCCATAATCAGAAAACCATGACCATCTGTTGATCAACGAGCTAGTCAACTAGAGGCTCACTAGGGACTTGTTGTGGTCTATGTATTGACACATGTATTACGGTTTCCAGTCAATACAATTATAGCATGAACAATAGACAATTATCATGAACAAGGAAATATAATAATAACCATTTTATTATTGCTTCTAGGGCATATTTCCAACAGTCTCACACTTGCACTAGAGTCAGTAGTATAGTTACATTGTGATGAATCAAACACCCATAGAGTTCTAGTGTTGATCATGTTTTGCTCCTGGAAGAGGTTTAGTCAACAGATCTGCGACATTCAGATCCGTATGCACTTTACAAATATCTATGTCTCCATCTTGAACATTTTCACGAATGGAGTTGAAGCGACGCTTGATGTGCCTGGTCTTCTTGTAAAACCTGGGCTCGTTGGCAAGGGCAATAGCTCCAGTGTTGTCACCGAACAGATTCATCGGGCCCGACACATTGGGAATAACTCCTAGGTCGGTAATGAACTCCTTCGTCTAGATTGCTCCATGTGCTACCTCCGAGGCTGCCATGTACTCCGCTTCACATGTAGATCCCGCCACAACTCTTTGCTTGCAACCGCACTAGCTTACTGCCCCACCATTCAAAATATACACGTATCCGGTTTGTGACTTGGAGTCATCCAGATTTGTGTCGAAGCTAGCTTCGACGTAACCCTTTACGCCGAGCTCTTCGTCACCTGCATAAACGAGAAACATATCCTTAGTCCTTTTCAGGTACTTTAGGATGTTCTTGACCACTGTCTAGTGTTCCATGCTGGGATTACTTTGGTACCTCGCTACCAAACTTACGACAAGGTTTACATCAGCTCTGGTACACAGCATGTCATAAATAATAGACCCTATGGCCGAGTTATAGGGGATGACACTCATATTTTCTCTATCTTCTGTCGTGGTTGGGCTTTGAGCCGACCTCAATTTCACACCTTGCAAAACAGGCAAGAACCCCTTCTTGGACTGATCCATATTGAAGTTCTTCAATATCTTATCAAGGTATGTGCTCTGTGAAAGACCTATGAGGCGTCTTGATCTATCTCTATAGATCTTGATGCCTAATATATAAGCAGCTTCTCCAAGTTCCTTCATTGAAAAACACTTATTCAAGTAGGCCTTTATGCTTTCCAAAAGTTATATATCATTTCCCATCAATAGTATGTCATCCACATATAATATGAGAAATGCTACAGAGCTCCCACTCACTTTCTTGTAAACGCAGGCTTCTTCATAAGTCTGCACAAACCCAAACGCTTTGATCATTTCTTCAAAGCAAATGTTCCAACTCTGAGATGCTTGCACCAACCCATAGATGGAGCGCTGGATCTTGCACACCTTGTTAGCATTCTTAGGATCGACAAAACCTTCCGGCTGCATCATATACAATTCTTCCTTGAGGAAACCGTTAAGGAATGCCGTTTTGACGTCCATTTGCTAACAAGATTCAGACGGATTTCAGCTTCGCTACGGGTGAGAAGGTCTCATCATAGTCAACCCCTTGAACTTGTCGATAACCCTTAGCGACAAGTCGAGCTTTATAGATGGTAACATTACCATCTGCATCCGTCTTCTTCTTAAAGATCAATTTATTTTCTATCGCTCGCCGATCATCGGGCAAGTCTGTCAAAGTCCATACTTTGTTTTCATACATGGATCCTACTCGGATTGCATGGCTTCAAGCCATTTGTTGGAATCTGGGCCCGCCATCGCTTCTTCATAATTCGAAGGTTCACCGTTGTCTAACAACATAATTTCCAGGACAGGGTTGTCATACCATTCTGGTGTGGAACGTGTCCTTGTGGACCTACGAAGTTAAGTAGCAACTTGATCCGAAGTACCTTGATCATCATCATTAACTTCCTCTCTAGTCGGTGCAGGCACCACAGAAACATCTTCCTGAGTTGAGCTACTTTCCGGTTCAAGAGGCAGTACTTCATCAAGTTCTACTTTCCTCCCACTTACTTCTCTTGAGAGAAATTCTTTCTCCAGAAAGGACCCATTCTTGGCAACAAAGATCTTGCCTTTGGATCTGAGGTAGAAGGTATACCCAATGGTTTCTTTAGGGTATCCTATGAAGACGCATTTTTCCGACTTGGGTTCGAGCTTTTCAGTTTGAAGTTTCTTGACATAAGCATCGCATCCCCAAACTTTTAGAAACGATAGCTTAGGTTTCTTCCCAAACCATAATTCATACGGTGTCGTCTCAATGGATTTAGAGGATGCCCTATTTAAAGTGAATGTAGCTGTCTCTAATGCGTATCCCCAAAATGATAGCGGTAAATCGGTAAGAGACATCATAGATCGCACCATATCCAATAGAGTGCGATTATGATGTTCAGACACACCGTTACACTGAGGTGTTCCAGGCGGCGTGAGTTGTGAAACAATTGCACATTTCCTTAAGTGTGTACCAATCTCGTGACTTAAGTATTCTCCCCCACGATCTGATCGTAAGAACTTTATTTTTCTGTCACGTTGATTCTCTACCTCACTCTGAAATTCCTTGAACTTTTCAAAGGTCTCAGACTTGTGTTTCATTAAGTAGACATACCCATATCTACTTAAGTCATCAGTGAGGGTGTGAACATAACGATAGCCACCGCGAGCCTCAATGCTCATTGGACCACAGACATTAGTATGTATGATTTCCAACAAGTTGGTTGCTCGCTCCATTGTTCCGGAGAACGGAGTCTTGGTCATTTTGCCCATGAGGCATGGTTCACACGTGTCAAATGATTCGTAATCAAGAGACTCCAAAATTCCATCTGCATGGAGCTTCTTCATGTGTTTGACACCAATGTGACCAAGGCGGCAGTGCCACAAGTATGTGGGACTATCATTATCTACCTGACATCTTTTGGTATAAACACTATGAATATGTGTAACATTACGTTCGAGATTCATTAAGAATAAACCATTGACCAACGGGGCATGACCATAAAACATATCTCTCATATAAATAGAACAACCATTATTCTCAGATTTAAATGAGTAGCCATCTCGTATTAAACGAGATCCAAATACAATGTTCATGCTCAAAGCTGGCACTAAATAACAATTATTGAGGTTTAAAACTAATCCCGTAGGTAAATGTAGAGGCAGCGTGCCCATGGCGATCACATCGACCTTGGAACCATTCCCGACGCGCATCGTCACCTCGTCCTTCGCCAGTCTCCACTTATTCTGCAGCTCCTGTTTGGAGTTACAAATATGAGCAACCGCACCGGTATCAAATACCCAGGAGCTACTATGAGTACTGGTAAGGTACACATCAATTACATGTATATCACATATACCTTTGGTGTTGTCGGCCTTCTTGTTCGCTAAGTACTTGGGGCAGTTCCGCTTCCAGTGTTCGTTTCCCTTACAATAAAAGCACTCAATCTCATGTTTGGGTCGATGCTTTGGCTTCTTCCCGGCAACTGCTTTACCGGGCGCGGCAACTCCATTGCCGCCCTTCTTGAAGTTCTTCTTACCCTTGCCTTTCTTGGAACTAGTGGTTTTATTGACCATCAACACTTGATGTTCCTTTTTGATCTCCACCTCCGCTGATTTCAGCATTGAAAATACCTCAGGAATGGTTTTCACCATCCCCTGCATATTGTAGTACATCACAAAGATCTTGTAGCTAGGTGGGAGCGACTGAAGGATTCTGTCAATGACCGCGTCATCCGGGAGATTAACTCCCAGCTGAGACAAGCGGTTGTGCAACCCAAACATTTTGAGTATGTGCTCGCTAACAGAACTATTCTCCTCCATCTTACAACTGTAGAACTTGTTGGAGACTTCATATCTCTCGACCTGGGCATGAGCTTGGAAAACCATTTTCAGCTCTTGGAACATTTCATATGCTCTGTGCTCCTCAAAACGCTTTTGGAGCCCCAGTTCTAAGCTGTAAAGAATGCCACACTGAACCAGGGAGTAATCATCACTACGTGACTGCCAAGTGTTCATAACATCTTGAGTTGCTGGGAAAATGGGTGCTTCACCTAGCGGTGCATCTAGGACATATGCTATTTTGGCAGCTATGAGGATGATCCTCAAGTTCCGGACCCAGTCCGTATAGTTGCTACCATCGTCTTTCAGCTTGGTTTTCTCTAGGAACGCGTTGAAGTTGAGGGCAACATTAGCATGGGCCATTTGATCTACAAGACATATTGCAAAGATTTTAGACTAAGTTCATGATAATTAAGTTCATCTAATCAAATTATGTAATTAACTCCAACTCAGATAGACATCCCTCTAGTCATCCAAGTGATACATGATCCAAGTCAACTAGGCCGTGACCGATCATCACGTGAGACGGACTAGTCATCATCGGTGAACATCTTCATGTTGATCGTATCTTCTATACGACACATGTTCGACCTTTCGTTCTCTTGTGTTCCGAGGCCATGTATGTACCTGCTAGGGTCGTCAAGTCAACCTAAGTGTTTTGCATGTGTAAATCTGGCTTACACCCGTTGTATGTGAATGTTAGAATCTATCACACCCGATCATCATGTGGTTCTTCAAAACAATGAACCTTCGCAACGGTGCACAGTTAGGGGGAACACTTTCTTGAAATTTTATGAGGAATCATCTTATTTATGCTACCGTCGTTCTAAGCAAATAAGATGTAAAACATGATAAACATCACATGCAATCAAATAGTGACATGATATGGCCAATATCATTTTGCTCCTTTCGATCTCCATCTTCGGGGCGCCATGATCATCATCGTCACCGGCATGACACCATGATCTCCATCATCATGATCTCCATCATCGTTTCTTCATGAAGTTGTCTCGCCAACTATTACTTCTACTACTGTGGCTAACGGTTTAGCAATAAAGTAAAGTAATTACGTGGTGTTATTCAATGACACGCAGGTCATACAATAAATTAAAGACAACTCCTATGGCTCCTACCGGTTGTCATACTCATCAACATGCAAGTTGTGATTCCTATTACAAGAACATGATAAATCTCATACATCACATATATTTCATTCATCACATCCTTTTGGCCAAATCACATCACATGGCATATGCTGCAAAAACTAGTTAGACGTCCTCTAATTGTTGTTGCAAGTTTTTACGTGGCTGCTATAGGTTTCTAGCAAGAACATTTCTTACCTATTCCAAAACCACAACGTGATATGCCAATTGCTATTTACCCTTCATAAGGACCCTTTTCATCGAATCCGATCTGACTAAAGTGGGAGAGATAGACACCTGCTAGCCACCTTATGCAACTAGAGCATGTCAGTCAGTGGAACCTGTCTCACATAGGCGTACGTGTAAGGTCGGTCCGGGCCGCTTCATCCCACGATGCCGCCGAAACAAGATAAGACTAGTAGTGGCAAGTAAATTGACAAAATCGACGCCCACAACAAACTTGTGTTATGCTCGTGCATAGAAACTACGCATAGACCTAGATCATGATGCCACTGTTGGGGATCGTTGCGGAAATTAAAAAAATTCTATGCATCAGCAAGATCAATCTATGGCGTAACTAGAAACGAGAGAGAGGGGAGTGCATCTTCATACCCTTGAAGATCGCGAGACGGAAGCGTTGCAAGAACGCGATGAAGGAGTCGTACTCGTAGCGATTCAGATCGCGGTGGATTCCGATCTAAGCGCCGAACAACGACGACTCCACGTTCGACACAAGTGCAGCCCGATGACGTCTCCCGCGCCTTGATCCAGCAAGGAGGAGTGAGAGGTTGAGGAAGATGGTTCCAGCAGCAGCACGATGGTGTGGTGGTGATGGCGTGGCAGTTCTCCGGCAGGACTTCGCCAAGCTCACGCGGAGGAGGAGAGGTGTTGGGGAGGGGAGGGGCTGCGCCTTGGATGTGGTGTTGCAGCCCTCCCTCCACCCCTCTATTTATAGGGAGAAAGGGGAAGGGGCCGGCCCCTCTAGATGAGATCTAGAGGGGCGGTGGCGGCCAAGGGGGAGGGGGCTTGCCCCCCCAAGCAAGGGGGTGGCCCCTTTAGGCCCCCCAACCCTAGGCACAAGGGCCCTAGGGGGAGGCGCCCAACCTACCTAGGGGTGGTTCCCTTCCACATACAGCCCATAGGGCCCTCCGGGGCAGGTGGACCCTCCCGGTGGACCCCCGGATCCCCTCCGGTGGTCCCAGTACAATACCGGCATACCCCCTAATATTTCCGGTGACCGTATGACGACTTCCCATATATAAATCTTCACCTACGGATCATTCCGGAACTCCTCGGAACGTCCGGGATCTCATATGGGACTCCGAACAACATTTAGTAATCACACACAAATCTTCCCTATAACCCTAGCATCATCGAACCTTAAGTGTGTAGACCCAATGGGTTCGGGAATCATGTAGACATGACCGAGACAGCTCTCCGGCCAATAACCAACAACGAGATCTGGATACCCATGTTGGCTCCCACATGTTCCACGATGATCTCATCGGATGAACCACGATGTCGAGGATTCAAGCAATCCCGTATACAATTCCCTTTGTCAATCGGTACGTTACTTGCCCGAGATTCGATCGTCAGTATGCCAATACCTCGTTCAATCTCGTTACCGGCAAGTCACTTTAATCGTTCCATAATGCATGATCCCATGACTAACTACTTAGCCACATTGAGCTCATTATGATGATGCATTACCGAGTGGGCCCAGAGATACCTCTCCATCATATGGAGTGACAAATCCAAGTCTCGATTCGTGCCAACCCAACAGACACTTTCGGAGATACCTATGGAGCACCTTTATAGTCACCCAGTTACTTTGTGACGTTTGGTACTCCCAAAGCACTCCTACGGTATCTGGGAGTCACACAATCTCATGGTCTAAGGAAATGATACTTGACATTAGAAAAGTTTTAGCAAACGAACTACACGATCTTTTGCTATGCTTAGGATTGGGTCTTGTCCATAACATCATTCTCCTAATGATGTGATCCTGTTATCAATGACATCCAATGTCCATAGTCAGAAAACCATGACCATCTGTTGATCAACGAGTTAGTCAACTAGAGGCTCACTAGAGACTTGCTGTGGTCTATGTATTCACACATGTATTACGGTTTCCAGTCAATACAATTATAGCATGAACAATAGACAATTATCATGAACACGGAAATATAATAATAACCATTTTATTATTGCCTCTAGGGCATATTTCCAACAGATTATGGTGATGACACGTATACTATATTGAATAACGATAACCATGAGAATTGTCATCATTGTTATAATTTTCAATCACATGATAGTTATTTTGTTGAATTTGCTCCCACCATTATTCATGATAATAAATTTGCTTATGTGGAGAGTAACAAAATTTCTATCCTTATGCATCATGAAAATAGTGCTTTATGTGACAGTTATATTGTTGAATTCATTCATGTTGCTACTGAAAATTATTATCAGGGAGGAACATATGCTTGTAGGAATTGCAATAGTATCAAGTTTCCTCTCTTTATGTTGAAAGTTTTGAAGTTGTGCTTGTTTTGACTTCCTATGCTAGTTGATTCTTGCTCCCCTAAATTATTTGCTCACAAAATACCTAAGCATAGGAAGTGGGTTAGACTTACATGTGCTAGTCACATGCTTCATGATGCTCTCTTTATGTTTCAATTCTTATCTTTTATACGAGCATCATTGAACTCATCTTGCCTAGCTAAAAGGCATTAAAGAAAAGTGCTTGTTGGGAGACAACCCAACACTTTTACCTACTGTTTTTGTGTGTTCACATGATTGTGCTATTGTATTAATCTTGTTTTATTGCTTTTGTTTCAATAAAGTGTGAAGTAAATCCTTTGGGATAGTGTGGATGATAGTTGACTTGAATCTGTGCAAAAACAGAAACTTTTGCGCTCAGTCCAGGAATTTTCAAAATTCATTGGAACGTACTTTTGATATGAATTTTTTACAGGAGATAGATATAAAAATTCCCTACGTTGTCCTAATTTTTCAGAATGTTTGCGGTAGCAGAAGTATGGCTGTTTTGCAGATCATTATAGACTGTTTTGTTTTTGACAGATACTGTTTTCAATGCATAATTTGCTTGTTTTCTAGTTTCTATGGCTTATATTGATCATTGTAGAAATGATACTCTAAAGTAGGAATTGTGTGAGAACAATTATTAATCTTGTCTTTGACAGTACCAAAGTGTATGATTTGCTTTATCATACTAACCTATCTCAGGAAGTTCCGTTAAGTTTTGTGTGATTGAAGTTTTCAAGTTTTGGGTGAGATAATGATATGAGGGGAATAAGGAGTGGCTAGACCCTAAGATTAGGGATGCCCAAGGCACCCCAAGTTAATATTCAAGGAAGATCCAAGCAACTAAGCTTGGGGATGCCTCGGAAGGCATCCCCTCTTTTGTCTCCAACGTTATCGGTAATCTTACTTGGTGCTATATTTTCATTTGTTACATGATATGAGTTTTGCTTGGAGCATCATTTTTGTGTTCTATAATAATATTTTGCATCTTTCACTTCAATAAAAATGTCAAGTATAGCCTTTGCCATGCTTATTTTGCAAATATATGAGTTGCTTTTCAAAACCAAAATTTTATCGCTATTGCAAAAATTCTCTAGAAAAGTCAGAATGTAACAAAAGGTTGAAATTTTTCGCATAGTAAGCTATAATAAATTTTCTATAGTGTGATAATTTTTCAAAATTTTGGAGTTAGGGAAGTATGATGAATATTGCACTCTTTACAGACTGTTCTGTTTAGACAGATTGCTGTTATGTTTGCATTGTTTGCTTATGTTTGCTTGTTTAATGATTCTATTTGAGGATAGGGGTATTAAATATGCAGAGAAATTCAGTATGAAATGTTGAATAATAATTTTAGTGATTTTCTATAGTATAGAATGATAAGGTTTTTGCATTGATTTATACTAACTTACCTCATGAGTTCTTGTTGACTTTTGTGTGGATGAAGTTTTTGAGATTTAGGAAAACCGTGATGTAAAAGGATTTGAGGAGACATAAAATCTCAAGCTTGGGAATGCCCAAGGCATCCCAAGATAATTTTCAAGAAGTCTCAAGCATCTAAGCTTGGGGATGCCCCGGTAGGCATCCCACCTTTCTTCCTCAACAATTATCGGTTAGTATCGGTTGAGCCTAAGTTTTTGCTTCTTCACATGATGTGTGTTATTCTTAGAATTTCATTTTATTTTTTTCTTGCTGTTTTAATAAAATACTTAGATCTGAAACTTTTCAATAAGAGCGAGTCTTCAGATAGCTACCCATTTACTTAACTACTCATTTGATCTACACTTATATCTTTTTGTAGTAGTTTGTCATTCACTCTCATGCTTCACATTGATTATTTTGAGAGATGAAAGTTTTTATGCTCGTGTTCTTCACTTAAATTTATTTAAGCTTGTCAAAAGCAATTGCAACATATGAAACTAGTCCCAAAGTGATAGATATTCAAGAGGGATATAATAAAAACTTTCATGAAGATCATTGTATGAAATAAACTTGATTCTTTGTAATAGTTTCGAGATATGACGATATTGATATGTGAGTCATGTTGGGGAGTAATTATGATTTAGTAAGAATATTGGTGTTAAGGTTTGTGAATCCCTAAGCAAGCACGAAAGTCAACAGTTATGCAATGAAATTACATCCTACTTGTGGTGCATTATTCGGTGTTAGTTGCTTAATGCTCGCTTATGTGATTTTTCGTTTCTTGGTTGGTTGCTTCTCAATCTATTTGCTAGCCTCCACTTGTACTAAGTAGATTTACTACTTGTGCATTCAAAATCCTTAAACCCAGGTTTGCCACACAGTCCACCATACCTACCTATATGCGGTATTCCCGTGCCGTTCTAAGCAAATTTGTATGTGCCATGTCTAAAATTTCAAAATTATTTCCTTTTTGTGTGCTCGTACCACTCATGAAGCGGCAGGGGGTGGCCAATATTTTACATGCTAGATGTGTAATTCTCAAGACAAGTGTTTATTCACTTGTCATTACACGAGAATACGACAAAGGTATTAGGGATGCCTAGTCCCAAAATGAAAAATGAAATTACTTTATGTTGTCAAACAATTTCCTCGGAAAGTGTTGGTATGGAGGGCTGATACGTCTCCAACGTATCTATAAATTTTTATTGTTCCATGCTATTATATTATCCATCTTGGATGTTTTATATGCATTTATATGCTATTTTATATGATTTTTGGGACTAACCTATTAACCTAGAGCCTAGTGCCAGTTTCTGTGTTTCCCATGTTTTTTGAGTTCTACAGAAAAGGAATACCAAACAGAGTCCAATTGACCTGAAAATTTGCGGAGCTTGTTTTCGGACCAGAAGAAGCCCCCGAAGCAAAAGAGTTGGGCTAGAAGAGTCCCGAGTCAACCACAAGGATGGAGGGCGCGCCCTACCCCCTGGCCCGCCCCCTACCTCGTGGTTAACTCGGGGACCCCCCTGACTTGTTCCGACGCTAACACTTCTTATATATCTCCAAACTTCCAGAACAGAACATAGATCGGGAGTTCTGCCGCCGCAAGCCTCTATAGCCACCAAAAACCAATTGGGACCCTGTTTCGGCACCCTGCCAGAGGGGGGATCCATCACCGATGGCCATCTTCATCATCCTGGCGCTCTCCATGACAAGGAGGGAGTACTTCACCCTCGGGGTTGAGGGTATGTACCAGTAGCTATGTGTTTGATCTCTCTCTCTCTCTCTCTCTCTCTCTCTCTCTCTCTCTCTCGTGTTCTTGATATGGCACGATCTTGATGTACCGCGAGCTTTGCTATTATATTTGGATCTTATGATGCTTCTCCCCCTCTACCTTCTCTTAATGAATTGAGTTTTCCCTTTGAAGTTATCTTATCGGATTGAGTCTTTAAGGATTTGAGAACAATTGATGTATGTCTTGCATGTGCTTATCTATGGTGACAATGGAATATTCACGTGATCCACTTGATGTATGTTTTGGTGATCGACTTGTGGGTTCTGTGACCTTGTGAACTTATGCATAGGGGTTGGCACACATTTTCGTCTTGACTATCCGGTAGAAACTTTGGGGCACTCTTGGAAGTTCTTTGTGTTGGTTTGAATAGATGCATCTGAGATTGTGTGATGCATATCGTATAATCAAACCCACAAATACTTGTGGTGACATTGGAGTATCTAGGTGACATTAGGGTTTTGGTTGATGTGTATCTTAAGGTGTTATTTTACTACAAACTCTAGGGTTATTTGTGACACTTATAGGAATAGCCCAAAGGATTGATCGGAAATAATAACTTGGAGGTGATTTGGTACCCCACAATAATCTCTTCGTTTGTTCTTCGCTATTATTGACTTTGGAGTGAATCTTTGTTGCATGTTGAGGGATTGTTATATGATCCAAATATGTTATCATTGTTGAGAGAACCTGAAAATTTGCGGAGCTTGTTTTCGGACCAGAAGAAGCCTCTAAAGCAAAAGAGTTCGGCCAGAAGAGTCCCTAGTCAACCACGAGGGTGGAGGGCACGCCCCCCTACCTCGTGGCTGACTCGGGGACCCCTTGACTTGTTCCCGACGCCAACACCTCTTATATATCCCCAAACTTCCAGAACATAACCTAGATCGGGAGTTCCGCCACCACAAGCCTCTATAGCCACCAAAACCAAATCGGGACCCTGTTCTGGCACCCTGCCGGAGGGGGGATACATCATCGATGGCCATCTTCCTCATCCCAACACTCTCCATGACGAGGAGAGAGTAGTTTACCCTCGGGGCTGAGGGTATGTACCAGTAGCTATGTGTTTGATCTCTCTCTCTCTCTCTCGTGTTCTTGATATGGCACATATCTTGATGTACCGCGAGGTTTGCTATTATAGTTGGATCTTATGATGCTTCTCCCCCTCTACCTTCTTGTAATGGATTGAGTTTTCCCTTTGAAGTTATCTTATCAGATTGAGTCTTTAAGGATTTGAGAACACTTGACGTACGTATTGCATGTGCTTATCTGTGCTGACAATGGGATATTCACGTGATGCACTTGATGTATGTTTTGGTGATCAACTTGCGGATTTTGTGACCTTGTGAACTTATGCATAGGTGTTGGCACACGTTTTTGTCTAGACTCTCCGGCAGAAACTTTGGGGCACTCTTTGAAGTTCTTTGTGTTGGTTTGAATAGATGAATCTGAGATTGTGTGATGCCTATTGTATAATCAAACCCACGGATACTTGTGGTGACATTGGAGGATCTAGGTGACATTAGGGTTTTGGTTGATGTGTGTCTTAAGGTGTTATTTTACTATGAACTCTAGGGCTGTTTGTGACACTTATAGGAATAACCCAATGGATTGATCGGAAAGAATAACTTTGAGGTGGTTTCGTACCCTACAATAATCTCTTCGTTTGTTTTCCGCTATTAGTGACTTTGGAGTGACTCTTTGTTGCACATTGAGGATTGTTATATGATCCAAATATGTTATCATTGTTGAGAGAACTTGCACTAGTGAAAGTATGAACCCTAGGCCTTGTTTCCTAGCATTGCAATACCGTTTTCCCTCACTTTTGTTACTTGCTACCTTGCTGTTTTTATATTTTCAGATTACAAAAATTTATATCCACCATTCATATTGCACTTGTATCACCATCTCTTTGCCGAACTAGTGCACCTATACAATTTACCATTGTATTGGGTGTGTTGGGGACACAAGAGACTCTTTGTTATTTGGTTGCAGGGTTATTTGAGAGAGACCATCTTCATCCTACGCCTCCCACGGATTGATAAACCTTAGGTCATCCCCTTGAGGGAAATTTGCTACTATCCTACAAACCTCTGCATTTGGAGGCCCAACAACGTCTACAAGAAGAAGGTTGCGTAGTAGGCATTAAACTCTTTTCTGGCGCCATTATCGGGGAGGTTAGTGCTTGAAGGTATATCTTTAGATCTTGCAACTGAATCTTTTAGTTTCTTGTTTTATCACTAGTTTATTTTTTAAAAAGAAAACTACAAAAAATGGAATTGAGGTTGCCTCATATGCTTCATCTTTTTAATGTCTTTCATGAAAATAAGGATTCCAATAATTGTTCCAAAGTGTTAGGAGAAGAATGCATTAAAATTTTTGGCACTAAATCTTTGAATGATGAGCATGATTGCAATGTTGTTAGTATGAACTCTTTGAATATCCATAGTACTAATGATGATTGCACTAGTCATGATGAAAATGTCTCTTATAAGCATGTCAACTTTTGTGGAGTGCATAGAGTTTGCAAGTACACACCAAATAGGGAAGATAGATTTTGCAAGAGGCATAAGTATTTAGAAACTAAATGTTTGCAAGAGAGGCTAGATGCTTGTGCTAAAATATTAAATATTTTTAGCCATCCTTGTGAACTTTGCAATTAACATGGTCATTTAAATCTCCCATGCAAATTGTTTCATGGTCGAATCATGTCCAAAAATTATGATGACTTAATTTCCCTTACGCATCATAATGAACTTAGTTTTCTTCTGGTATACGAAGAAATGAAATCTATAACTAAGGGCATTCCAGAATATAACCTTGAGAGATTTCTTGCTTTTGATCTAGAGGAAATTTATATGTATTGTGCGGTAAATTGCATTGAGAATCCTTATATTGTCAATTACTTAAAGACAAGAAAACAAATAGAAGATGAAGATAATACTAATGAAGGGGAAGAGGTTTCCCAATATCCTCCTATTTTCTCTTATGATGAGTCAGGTAACGCGGAGGAGCTTTTTATTCAACCAATCTCATCAATAAGGAGCTCCAAAAGGTTGATAAAACCAACACATGATGTGAAGAAGAAAAAGAAAAGGCAGAGAAGCAAAGGTAAAAAGGTATCCCTTCCAAATGATGTTGCTCCTATTATTGTTATGCCTATTACTCATTATGGTGATTATCATTGGGAAAGTAATTATACTTGTTATAATCTTGAAAATCTTTTTGGCACCAACTTAGAAAGTTGTGATAATAATCTCTATACTATTGGTGCTATCCATACTATTAATGATGAGAGTAATTATGCTTATGATATGCAAAGGCCCAAGTTTGGGGATGTTATGCTTGATGAGAGTGACATGTTTGAGAATTTATTTGCTGCAATTAGTGTTTATCCCAAGCTTGGGGATGCTATGCTTATTGAAGATGGTATTTTTAACCTCCCAAGTTTTGATATGCAAATTTATTATGATGATTGCATGCCTCCTATTTATGATGATTATATTGATGAAAGTGGGTTTGGAAGAGTTTCAATTTTAGGAAGTAATGATCCCACTATTTTGGAGGGTGTTGAATCTTATTGTGACAATTATGGAAGTGGATTTGGAGAGGTCATGACTTTATTTAGTAATGATTCCATTATATTGGAAGAGGTTTCGATTGATTATGATGAGAACAAAGTTGCTACTTATGATGATTATTATGATGATACTTATGTTATAAAAGGTAGTCATGATTATATTTATAAATCTTGTCATGATTATGATTACCATTTTTTCGAACATTACTATTTTAACGTGGAAACAATTTATAGTATTCGAGTTTCTTATGATACTCCCACTATTCCGAATGAGAACAATTTTGCTTATGTGAAGAGTAATAAATATTCTATGCTTGTGCATCATGAAAATAATGCTTTATGTGATGGTTATATTTTTGTATTCATTCATGATGCTACTAAAAATTATTATGAGGGAGGAACATATGCTTGTGGAAATTGCAATAATATCAAGTTTTCTCTCTATGTGTTGAAAATCTTGAAGTTATGCTTGTTTTACCTTCCTATGCTAGTTGATTCTTGTTCCCATAAATTCTTTGCTCAGAAAACCCCTTTGCATAGGAAGTGTGTTAGACTTAAATGTGCTAGTCATATTTTTCATGATGCTCCCATTATGTTTCAATTCTTATCTTCTGTGTGAGCATCATTGAAGTCATCGTGCCTAGCTAGAAAGGCATTAAAGAAAAGCGCTTGTTGGGAGACAACCCAATATCCACCCCTACTATTTATCTGTGTTCACATGATTAAGATAATGTAGTAATCATGTATTATAGCTTTTGTTTTAATAAAGTGCCAAGTAAGACCTTTGGGATGGCTTACGGTAATAGTTGATTTGATCTTGCAGAAAATCAGAAACTTTTGCACTCACGAAAACAATTTTCCTAATTCACCGAAGACTGATTGTAAGTTGATTCTTTTTAAGAATATTAATAAACAAATTTCTTAGGACTTCCTAATTTCTCAGAATTTTTGAAGTTGCAGAAGCATTCGATAGTTACAGATTACTACAGACTGTTCTGTTTTTGGCAGATTCTATTTTCTATGTGTTGTTTGCTTATTTTGATGAATCTATGAGTAATATCGGAGGGTATGAACCATGTAAAAGTTGGAATATAGTTGATATAACACCAATATGAATTTAGAAGAGTTCACAACAGTACCTGAGTGGTGATTTTATTTTCTTATACTAACGGAGCTTACGAGTTTTCTGTTAAGTTTTGTGTTGTGAAGCTTTCAAGTTTTGGATAAAGATTCGATGCACTATGGAATAAGGAGTGGAAAGAGCCTAATCTTGGGGATTCCCAAGGCACCCCAAGGTAATATTCAAGGAAAGCCAAGAGCCTAAGCTTGGGAATGCCCCGGATGGCATCCCCTCTTTCGTCTTCGTTCTTCGGTAACCTTACTTGGAGCTATATTTTTATTCACCACATGATATGTGTTTTTCTTGGAGCATCATTTTATCTTATTTTGTTTTGCTTGCTGTTTGAATAATATTCCAAGATCTGAAATTCTTAAATGTTAGAGAGTCTTCACATTGTTACATAATTATTCGACTACTCATTGATCTTCACTTATATCTTTTGGAGTAGTTTGTCATTTGCTCTATGTGCTTTACTTATATCTTTTGAGCTAGACAATATTGCTCTAGTACTTCACTTATATGTTTTTAGAGCACGGCGGTGGCTTTATTTTATAGAAATTTATGAACTCTCATGCTTCACTTATATTATTTGGAGAGTCTGTTAGAACAGTATGGTAATTTGCTTTGGTTATAAATTTAGTACTAATATGATAGGCATCCAAGAGGGATATAATAAAAACTTTCATATAATGTGCATTGAATACTATGCGAAGTTTGATTCTTTATGATTGTTTTGAGATATGAAGATGGTGATATTAGAGTCATGGTACTGGAGTAATTGTGAATTTGAGAAATACTTGTGTTGAGGTTTGTGAGTCCCGTATCATGCACGTATGGTGAACCGGTGTGTAACAAATTTGGAGCATGAGGTATTCATTGATTGTCTTCCTTATGAGTGGCGGTCGGGTACGAGCGATGGTCTTTTCCTACCAATCTATCCTCCTAGGAGCATGCGCGTAGTACTTGTTCAATGACTAATAGATTTTTGCAATAAGTATGTGAGTTCTTTTTGACTAATGTTGAGTCCATGGATTATACGCACTCTCACCCTTCCACCATTGCTAGCCTCTCTTGTACCGCGCAAATTTCGCCGGTACCATACACCCACCATATACCTTCCTGAAAACAGCCACCATACGTACCTATTATGGCATTTCCATAGCCATTCCGAGATATATTGCCATTCAACTTTCCACCATTCCGTTTATTATGACATGCTTCATCATTGTCATATTGCTTTGCATGATCATGTAGTTGACATCGTATTTGTGGAAAAGCCACCTTTCATAATTCTTTCATACATGTCACTCTTGATTCATTGCACATCCCGGTACATCGCCGGAGGCATGCACATAGAGTCATATTTTGTTCTAAGCATTGAGTTGTAAGTTTTTGAGTTGTAAGCCCATCATTATTAGAGCATTGTCTCATGTGAGGAAATAAAAAAAGGCCAAAGAAGCCAAAACAAAAGAGGCCAAAGAAGCCCAAACAAAAAAATGAGAGAAAAAGAGAGAAGGGGCAAAGTTACTATCCTTTTTCCACACTTGTGCTTCAAAGTAGCACCATGATCTTCATGATAGAGTCTCTTATTTTGTCACTTTCATATACTAGTGGGAATTTTTTATTATAGAACTTGGCTTGTATATTCCAACGATGGGCTTCCTCAAATGACCTAGGTCTTCATGAGCAAGCAAGTTGGATGCACACCCACTTAGTTTCTTTTTGAGCTTTCATATACTTATAGCTCTAGTGCATCCGTTGCATGGTAATCCCTACTCACTCACACTAATATCTATTGATGGTCATCTCCATAGCCCGTTGATACGCCTAGTTGATGTGAGACTATCTCCCTCTTTTTGCCTTCTCCACAACCACCATTCTATTCCACCTATAGTGCTATGTCCACGGCTCACGCTCATGTATTGCGTGAAAGTTGAAAAGGTTTGAGAACATAAAAGTATGAAATAATTGCTTGGCTTGTCATCGGGGTTGTGCATGATTTGAGTATTTTGTGTGACGAAGATGGAGCATAGCCAACCGATATGATTTTGTAGGGATAAGCTTTCCTTGGCCATGTTATTTTGAAATGACATAATTGCCTTGTTAGTATGCTTGAAGTATTATTGTTTTTATGTCAATATTAAAGTTTTGTTTTGAGTCTTATGGATCTGAACATTCATGCCACAATAAGGAAAGCTACATTGATAAATATGATGGGTAGCATTCCACATCAAAAATTCTATTTTTACCATTTACCTACTCGAGGATGAGCAGGAATTAAGCTTGGGGATGCTTGATACGTCTCCAATGTATCTATAATTTTTTATTGTTCCATGCTATTATATTATCCATCTTGGATGTTTTATATGCATTTATATGCTATTTTACATGATTTTTGGGACTAACCTATTAACCTAGAGCCCAGTGTCAGTTTCTGTTTTTTCCTTGCTTTTTGAGTTTTACAAAAAAGGAATACCAAACGGAGTACAATTGACCTGAAAATTTGCGGAGCTTGTTTTCGGACCAGAAGAAGCCTCTAAAGCAAAAGAGTTCGGCCAGAAGAGTCCCTAGTCAACCACGAGGGTGGAGGGCACGCCCCCCTACCTCGTGGCTGACTCGGGGACCCCCTGACTTGTTCCCGACGCCAACACCTCTTATATATCCCCAAACTTCCAGAACATAACCTAGATCGGGAGTTCCGCCACCACAAGCCTCTATAGCCACCAAAACCAAATCAGGACCCTGTTCTGGCACCCTGCCGGAGGGGGGATACATCATCGGTGGCCATCTTCCTCATCCCAACACTCTCCATGATGAGGAGAGAGTAGTTTACCCTCGGGGCTGAGGGTATGTACCAGTAGCTATGTGTTTGATCTCTCTCTCTCTCTCTCGTGTTCTTGATATGGCACAAATCTTGATGTACCGCGAGGTTTGCTATTATAGTTGGATCTTATGATGCTTCTCCCCCTCTACCTTCTTGTAATGGATTGAGTTTTCCCTTTGAAGTTATCTTATCAGATTGAGTCTTTAAGGATTTGAGAACACTTGACGTACGTCTTGCATGTGCTTATCTGTGCTGACAATGGGATATTCACGTGATGCACTTGATGTATGTTTCGGTGATCAACTTGCGGATTTTGTGACCTTGTGAACTTATGCATAGGTGTTGGCACACGTTTTTGTCTAGACTCTCCGGCAGAAACTTTGGGGCACTCTTTGAAGTTCTTTGTGTTGGTTTGAATAGATGAATCTGAGATTGTGTGATGCCTATTGTATAATCAAACCCATGGATACTTGTGGTGACATTGGAGTATCTAGGTGACACTAGGGTTTTGGTTGATGTGTGTCTTAAGGTGTTATTTTACTATGAACTCTAGGGCTGTTTGTGACACTTATAGGAATAACCCAATGGATTGATCGGAAAGAATAACTTTGAGGTGGTTTCGTACCCTACAATAATCTCTTCGTTTGTTTTCCGCTATTAGTGACTTTGGAGTGACGCTTTGTTGCACACTGAGGATTGTTATATGATCCAAATATGTTATCATTGTCGAGAGAACTTGCACTAGTGAAAGTATGAACCCTAGGCCTTGTTTCCTAGCATTGTAATACCGTTTTCGCTCACTTTTGTTACTTGCTACCTTGCTGTTTTTATATTTCCATATTACAAAAACCTATATCCACCATCCATATTGCACTTGTATCACCATCTGTTCGCCGAACTAGTGCACCTATACTATTTACCATTGTATTGGGTGTGTTAGGGACACAAGAGACTCTTTGTTATTTGGTTGAAGGGTTGTTTGAGAGAGACCATCTTCATCCTACGCCTCCCACGGATTGATAAACCTTAGGTCATCCACTTGAGGGAAATTTGCTACTGTCCTACAAACCTCTGCACTTGGAGGTTCAACAATGTCTACAAGAATAAGGTTGCGTAGTAGACATCAAGGCAACCCGTGGATACGACTAGCCATGGATTATGAAAGTATGGTGGAAAAAGGAATGAACTTTATTTTTTGTTTGAGAACCACCTATGATATATCTAGCATGGAAAGTGTTGGGTATTACTTGGTCGGTTTCGTTAAAGGGAAAAGTATGCCTCCCAAAATCTTTTATCTCTCAATTTAAGCTTTGAGCTCTAGCACCCCTACAAATCCCTAGTTCCTTCTGTGAAGGGACTTTCTATTTACTTTATGCATTTTTTATTTTTATTTGAGTCTCCATCTTCTCTTATAAGAACCAACTAAGGGGCACTATGATCGTACTTGAGCATTGGATGTAGCTAATATGCCAGTGTGTTTCATGAATGGATCAATGATTGAGCATGATGGGCTAGGGATAACTCACTTTAGTGTTGATATTTTGAAAGACATGGTTGCTTGTTGATATGCTTGAGTATTGAAATCTTCATGTCAAAACTAGACTATTTCTTTGCACCATATAAAAGTCCATATGTCCATGCTACACAAGAAAACAATGTGATGAACATGATAGGCAACATTCCACATCAAAAATTCTCTTTTTATCATTTACCTACTCGAGGACGAGCAGGAATTAAGCTTGGGGATGCTGATACGTCTCCAATGTATCTATAATTTTTGATTGTTCCATGCTGTTATATTATCATTCTTGGATGTTTTACAATCATTTTATAGCAACTTTATATCATTCTTTGGGACTAACTTATTGACACAGTGCCTAGTGCGAGTTGCTGTTTTTTTGCTTGTTTTTACTTCGCAGGAAATCTATATCAAACGGACTCCAAACACAACGAATTTTTTTGGAGAATTTTGTGGACTAGAACACCCAGGATGGCCCAGAGAAGTCCCAGAGGGGTGCCCCGAGGGGGGCACAACCCACCCGGGCATGCCTGGGGCCCAGGCGTGCCCTGGTGGGTTGTGCCCACCTCAGTGGCCTCCTGCACTACCTCTTCGCCCTATAAATCGTCAAATAGTCCAACAACCCTCGGGGTAACCCTAGATCAGAAGTTCCGTAGCCGCAAGCCTTTGTAGCCACGAAAAACCAATCTAGACCCTGTTCCGACACTCCGCCAGAGGGGGAAATCATCATCGGTGGCCATCTTCATCATCTCAGCGGCCACCATGATGAGGAGGGAGTAGTCCACCCTCGGGGGTAAGGGTTTGTACCTATAGCTATGTGTTTAATCTCTCTCTCTCTCTCTCTCTCTCTCTCGTGTTCTTGAGATGTCATGATCTTGATGTATCACGGGCTTTGTTAATGTAGTTGGATCATATGGTGTTTCTCCCTCTCTATCTTGTTGTGATGAATTGAGTTTTCCCTTTGAGATTTCGTTTTATCGGATTGAATACTTTTACGGATTTGAGTGCACTTGATATATGTCTTGCATATGAATACCCATGGAGACAATATGGTATTATATTGATTCACTTGAGATATGTTTTGGCACTCAACTCGCGGATTCCTGAGGTGAAATTGGGGTAATCTATGCATAGGGGTTGATGCACGGTGTCGTCTTTTGTTTCTCAGATATAAATCTTGGGGCACTCTTTGAGGTTCTTTGTGTTGGATTGAGTATTATGAATCTGAATTTGCTTTCTGTTATTTTAGTACGAACTCTTGATAGGTCGATCAGAAAGAATAACTTGGTGTTATTTTAGTACGAACTCTTGATAGATCGATCGGAAATAATAACTTGGTGTTATTTTAGTACGAACTCTTGGATAGATCGATCGGAAAAAATGCCTACAAACAATTTATTCTTACGTTCTCTGCTAGATAGGAACTTTGAAGTGATTCTTCAGCGCACTTTGAGGGATGGTTATATGATCCAATTAGATTAGCATTGTTGAGAGATTGCACTAGCGAAAGTACGGACCTTGGGCCTCATTTTCAAGTATTGCAATACCATTTGTGCTCCATTTTATCAATTGCTACCCTGCTGTTTTTAATTGTTCCTATTATAAAAATCAATATCTACTATCATCACTACGCTTTCATTACCATCTCTTCGTTGAACTAGTGCACCTATACAAATTACCATTGTATTTGGTGTGTTGGCGACAGAAGAGACTTTTTGTTATTAGTTTGGAGGGTTGTTTGAGAGAGACCATCTTCATCCTATGCCTCCCACGGATTGATAAACCTTAGGTCATCCACTTGTGGGAAATTTGCTATTGTCCTACAAAACTATGCGCTTGGAGGCCCAACATGAGTCTACAAGCAAGTTGTGTAGTAGACATCATGGCCTATGGAAGGTATTGATCGGGAAGGAGCAAAAAAATTACCGTGCCCTGCTGCAGCATTTCTTCAAACATAATGTTGGCAGACTAGGTGCGGCGCTGCATGGAGTCCGCTCCCATTGCAGTTGTGATGCGTCACAGATATTCTCCTTCGCCGCCTGCGTCGGTGAAAAATAGTCCAGAATCGCCCATCCGTCCGTTGGATCGCCGTTGACCACGAGCGAGGTGGGCGGAGCCTTCCTTGTCGGCGGCAAGATGGAAAATGTTTGGGTAGCCGGGCGCAGCGGAGCACACATATCCTCCTCGAGGTACACAACATCGGCCGGAACTCCTTGCAACACCGCCTTCCTTTGGCGCTGCCTCCTTCGTAGGTCCCTTTGGTCTATGTTCTCCGACTTGCAACTCTACTGCATGGAGGGCATCCCAATAGACGAAGCCGAGGGAACATCTGTGGCGGCGGTGGGGGGGCTGTGTAGCGACGACAACATATAGGGCGGTAGATGGGAGCCGTTGGCACTGATCTGGAGGAAGGGTGGACCATGGAGAGAGCTCATACACGCGAAATGGTCGACGAAGGGTGGTGGATTTGGTGCATTTGATGGACTTGGTTATTGTGATGCCCCTGATTCAATCATACACGCAAATGTGTACGATCAAGATCAGGGACTCACATGAAGATATCACAACACAATTCTAGACACAAATAAAATAATACAGGCTTCATATTACAAGCCATGGGCCTCGAGGGCTCGAATACATAACTAGAAAGCACAAGAGTCAGCAGAAGCAACAATATCTGAGTATAGACATAAGTTAAACAAGACTGCCTTAAGAAGGCAAGCACAAAAGTAACAACGATCGAAGAGGCACGGCTTCCTGCCTGGGACCTCCTAACTACTCCTAGTCATCAGCGGTCTCCGCGTAGTAGTAGGCACCCTCGGGGGTAGTAGTAGTAGACGTTGACAGTGGCATCTGGCTCCTGGGATCCACCATCTGGTGGCAGCAACCGGAAAGAAGGAAGAAGGGGGAAAAGTGGTAGCAAAACAACCATGAGTACTCATCCAAAGTACTTGCAAGCATCAGATCTATATTAAGTACGCATTGGTATCAAATGGAAGGGTTGTATCTGTGGACTGAACTACAGAATGCCATAATAGAAGGGGAGGCCTAGCCTATCGAAGACTAGCATCTTCAAGAATCTTGCATCATTCAAAAGTACACAAAATAGCATATTCACTAACAAGAATGTAGTAATATTAATGCCTAGAGATTCTTCCTCGACTCCTTGCGAGAAAGAAATCCCTGAGCCAACATATCCATCACATATCTCAAGTATCCATTTCTAGTTCTAAATAGATCAGGATACAAGTTCGAATGTCCGTTACCATGGACATGGTTATTCGAATAGATAATCTTCCCTGCAGGGGTGCACCATGTTACCCAACACGCTTAATTACTCTGTCCAGACACACTTTTCTAAGTCAATGCCCGGCCTCGGAAGATCAACACATCGTAGCCCTACCTAGGCTTAGCACAGAGGTCCCCGCCGGTCTACATCCTAAGAACTCCGGGGGCTTGGGACCATCACCCGTTGCACTCCGGGTCATTGTGCAACGAGCCGTGATGAGCACCACCTCATCCTGGATTAAATAGGCCCGGCAGGCCCACAATGCCGAATTGGATGCCTGCTACTTCTTGAGCTTGCGTTGGTTTTTCCCTTGAAGGGGAAAGGGTGATGCAGCATAGTAGAGATAAGTATTTTACTTAGTTAAGAACCAAGGTATCAATCCAGTTGGAGAAACGCGCAAGTCCCCAATAGATGTACCTACACAAAGAATCAAATGCTTGCACCCAACGTGATAAAGGGGTTGTCAATCCCTTCACAGTCACTTGCAAAGGTGAGATCTGATAGAGATAGATAAAACTAATGTCACAACCCTAGTTAGTGCAAGCCTTAGAGTGACTGCATCATGTTTTAATTCCTGAGAAACATTGAAATGGGGATGGCAGAAACCCCCAGCACCACTTAATTCAACTAGGGTTACTAAAATACTTTTTCAATGAACCTGAAACGCCCTTCAAAAATGTTCATCATCTTTGCCTTGGTCTAGAACCTCCAACAAAAATGGTTCACATTTTTCTAGGACAACATTGGGTCACTGAACTAAATCATATTCTACTTGCATTTGGGAATTTAAATGCTATATAATATTTTAAATGTCCAAATATTCATGAACTAAAATGTTTACTGTTGGAAATAAACCAAACAGTAGCCACAACCAGTTTCATGAATTTTGAAGTTGCACAGGTATCTTTAGTAAAGCCCTAACGTTACAGAAAAATAGAAAAACAGAAACAAGTGGAAAAGAACAGAGAGTCACCTGGGCCAACTTACCTGGCACCCCAACCAGCCCAACACTGTGCAGCCCAGGCCACCTCCTCCTCTGTGTCGTCTTCCTCCCCCTTGCCCCGAAGCAGCTGCGTGCCCAGCCGAGTCGCGGCCATCACCTCCTTGCCTGCCTGGCCTCTCTCGTGCTCGTTCTCTCCACGTCAGGAGACATGTTGGACCCCTTGTCCATTACCCTCTCTCTCTGCACCCCCCTCCTCTGCTCTCTCTTCCGCGTCGCCCGAGCATGGGCGTCACCGCCGACCACTGCCACTGTGCCCACCGACCACCACTAGCCCCAAGACCGTGTTCAAACGCTCCACCCGGCAGTCTTCGTCGTCCACGCCGAGCCACGCGACCTGGGGATCCTCGCATTGTCGTCCTCGACTCCTTATTCAAGCTCCAACACCAGCAATCACCGTCGCCACTCCGTCGTCTCCAGAGCCTCCCCCGAGCTGCCGACTCCTCCATGTGACGCGTTGTGAGCCTCTGACCCATTTCCCCCTACTCCCGTGCACTAATTCGAGCTCTAGCCCTCGTTTCTGTCGAGACCGAGACCTCGCCGGTGCCGGACATGTTGTCGTCGTTGTTTTGGTTTGCCTCCGTCCAAATTGAGCGCGTCACCGCACTCAGTGCACTCCTAGGAGTCCGCCCCGCTGCTTAGCTCGCTCGTCAGCCAAGTGTAGCACCTCGCCCACGCCAGGCCGAACTCCGGCGGCCGCAAAAGAGCTCCGGCCGCCCGAGCTGCTGCCGCTTGTTGCTTTGGTTGCGCCTCACTCCCAGGAACCTGTAGGAGCAAACCGCGCATCGAATGGTGCTCCGTAGCGAGCGAACGGTGCACCTCCGCCATCGGGTGTGGTCGTCGCCGGCGGAACTCGGGTGGCTGACGTGGCACGACTAGTTAGGTGCTAATCGCATTTAGTTAGTGTCCCGTGTCAATGACATATGGGCCCCGTGCCCTTAACTAACCATGGTTTAACTCCTCTTTAGTTTAAGTTAATCACAGTGGCCCAACGCGTCGGCATTGACGTCACTGATGTGGTCGTTGACCGGACTCACCTGTGTGTGTCACTAACTGACACTGGGTCACTGACGAGTGGGTCCCACTGGCCAGGTTTGACCTGGACCAGGTCTGTTGACCTGCTGAGGTCAGCATGACATAGTGCTGACGCAGTAAACATTTTCTGGGATTTTAAATAAATCAGAAATGATATATAAATTCCAGAAAATGTCCAAAACTTCAAAAATTCATAGAAATTCAACAATAACTCCAAATGAAATAATTTATATATGAAAAATGATCAGAAAAAATCCAATCTATCCATCTGTACTAGTTTCATGCATGTTTAAACAACTTAACCTTTCTGCTTAGTTCAAAACATGATAAATCACTATTTAAATTCATAATTTGAGTTTGGGGTTAAACCTTTGGTTCAAAATGACTCAAACCCATCTGGTTTTATTTGCATTAGCTCAACCACAACATATTACCATGTCATGTTCATGCATTATATTGTGCATTGCATTGATTGTGTTCTTCCTTGTTTGCCGATATTTGTCCCCTCTGAGTAGGCGACATTCCGACGATGTGATCGATGCGACCGATGAAGAACTATACTATCTTCAGAAGTGCCAGGCAAGCAAACCCCTTTGTTCATTCCGATACAATCCCACTCTCTCGCTCCTACTCTCTTTTACTGCATTAGGACAACAACATTTCAACTATTACATGCTGCGGTGGCTGAACCCCTTTCCTCTGTATGACCTGTCATTGCCACAGTAAATAGATGAAAACCACTAGTATGAGTAGGAGTTGTTTGAGCCCTGTTGTGCCTACTCCTTCATGCTTGTTTATCATTCCTGCTACTGCTTAGAGTTGAGTTGGGTCTGATTCATCAGGATGAATTGGAATGGTGGTGAACATGTCCTACTGTGTGAGCTAAGTGTGTGAACGCGATTTGGTAAAGGTAGCGGTGAGAGGCCATGTAGGAGTACATGGTGGGTTGTCTCATTGAAACCGTCATCGGGAACCAATTTCTGTGTTTGTGATCCATGAACAGCTACTACCATGCGTTGGGCCCGAAACCAATGGACCCTATTGACTTATTAACCGCCCCTGTCCTCTGTCCAGGAGTTGCAAGTAGTTTCTGGTGTTTGTAGTATGATGGAGGTCGTGCGCAGCACTGACCCGAGGGGTGGGATGTGATGAGGTAGGCATGTGGCCCGGTGTACCGAGTCACCCGTTTGGTGACCCGGGAGCCCTACACACATCATTCGGGGCCGTATATGGAAACCTCGGCCGGACTCCCTGCGGATGGAACCTGAATAGGCGATAAACCTGGACTAGGGACTTGTGTGGTTAGTCAGGTTGTGGCCGACACCCTCGCTAGTCTTCCGCTTGAAGGTTGCCGAGTACATGTCGTATAAACGGCGATAAGTTGTGAGAGTGTGTGTGAAGAAGTACACCCCTCTAGGTTATAAGTGATGTATTCGAATAGCCACGTCTGGAGTAAAGGACCTCTGGGTAGCCTATACAGTTCATGGACAAGTGAAAGTGGATACTCTTAAATGCGCAAGATAAGCGTGAGTGATATGGATGGCGTTGTCGTAGGGAGACGGGAGCGGATCCATAGTGGTGTATTGATATGGTGAATATGTGGACTTGTGTGTGCCACCTCAAAAGAGTTACTTGCAGTCGTAGTTCAGGATAGCCACCGAGTCAAAGCTGGCTTGTTGCAGTTAAACCCCACCATCCCTTTGTTGATAATGATGCATATGTAGCTAGTTCTGATGTAAGTCTTGCTGGGTACATTTGTACTCATGTTTCGCTAGTAGTTCCGCGTGGACTTCGATGTTTAGCTTGTTACCTCAGCTATGATCTTGTGCCCTCTGGAGGGTGTTGTAGATAGTCAGGCTTTTCAGCCCTTTTCATTTGTAGTTGTCTGTACTCAGGCATATTAAGCTTCCGCATGTGCTTTTGGTTTGTATGCTCTGAATGTTGGGTCATGTCACCCATGATTGTAATACTTGGCTCCTCGGAGCCTATTGAAGAAATACTTTGAGTCGTCGAGTTTTGTTGCGATGCCATGTTGTATTTGCACATATCGAGCATATTGTGTCTATGTTAATGAAATGCTTGTTATGTGTGGGATCCGACAACCTAGTTGTTTATTCTTGGTAGCCTCTCTTATCGGGAAATGTCTCCTACTGCTTCCACTGAGCCATGGTAGCTTGCTACTGCTCCGAAACACCTAGGCTGGCCGGCATGTGTCCTTCTTCGTTCCTGTGTTTGTCACTTCAGGGAAATGTCACGCGTTGTTCCTTTAAGTCCATGTAGCTTGCTACGACTTGGGTGCATACATTGTTGATCGACACATTCGTTGCTGGGTCATGTATGCCTGCCCCTATAAGTGAGCGCCACCTTGGGTTTACAACTAGTCATGTCGGCCCAAGTTCTTTGTCATATGGATGCTAGCGGCACTGTCATATACGTGAGCCAAAAGGCGCAAACGGTCCTGGTCCAGATAAGGTGGCACTCGTGGGAATACCGTGCGTGAGGCTGCAAAGTGATATGATTTTTTACATGCTAGATCGATGTGACTTAGGATCGGTGTCCTGACAGCTTTGGTATCAGAGCCTGACTGCCTATAGGATTATCAAGCCAAACTGGTTGAAGTGGATTCTAGAAACTCTTTAGTTATATAAGGGAATTGTTTGTGGATGGGAAAGTAAGGCTCTTTTTACTCCTATACCTTATGCCCTTCTGATCCGCGTCATCTTATCTTTCTACGGGGTTAAGGAACTAGGTTTTCTCTTCTTTCTATCAGGATCACGTGTTACTAATCCGTAGACTTAGAGGATTGTTGGACTTAAGCCTCGGTTTAGTTCCTACTACCTCCGCGTGTTTATAGTTGGTCTCAGAACCTTGATATTATGATGATCGACTGGTTATGCCACCATTTTGTAGGATGTCTCAAATCCTTTTGAGCACTTACAGTCGTTATGCTATCTGAGTCATCCCAGGTTTCTAAACAGTCTGATGCAATTACAAATCCCTTCTTCATGTTCCCGATGTTCCTTTGGCTAGATTAACCACACTAGCTAGTGTGTTGAGGTACTTCATTGCCTCGGCATATAGGTTGGAGCTATTATTATGCCCTAGGTGTCTTAGTTAATCACCTAGTAATCTATCCATGTTTTGTGATCCCAGTGTGATAATTCTGGCCATCATTCTTGATTACATCCTGTGATGCCACTTAATAGTAGGTATTCTATTCCTGGGTTCTTGAACCCAAGATTCACCCTGCCTATTTCGTGTAGATAGTGTTTGCTCATTCCTTTAGGTTATTAGTAACCTTTGCGATAGTCCTCGAGGTTCATGGTATATCCTTCTTCCAAATACCATGAACTGCTTATGGCAGAAGTTCCTTGCTGAACCGAAAGATCATAGCCAGAGTGCTTTTGACGAGTTCTCGATTCTATGCCGTGACTCGACTAGTTCTACCTTCTCCGCATGGGTTATCCGGAAGAAATATGTTGAACTTGGTCGACATGCTAATCTATGCATCCACAACTAAGAAAATCATATGTTCTTTTGAGTTGTCCCTCCTTAGTTGTTTTCTAGCCCTCGTCTATCAATTGATAGTAAGGAGTAGTTGTGCAATCATGTTTATCGATGCCTATTACTCTCGTGGTCCGTCAAGCCATTCTATTCTGGAATGACCAGGACAAACAAACCCTAGTACCTTATCCATTTCCAGGATTGTGTCAAAGCAGTTGTGTTCCGCAGATCAAAATGCTAATCTAGCTCTTGTTCTATTCTACCTTGGAGTATTACCATCTTTATATCGAGAATATCATCGGAATTGCACACCGTCCTATGAACACTTGATACAGTGATACTTCTCGCCCTCATTATTCATATATCGGTTCCCGTGTTGTTGCAGCCGAAATGCTGACGGGTGAACTATGATGTGTGAAATCAATACTCCTAGCAACCTTGTTGCTTGGTAGTTAAAGGACAACAATTTCATTCTTAGCGTGTTGGTTCTTGAATCATCATTCCAAGATAGATTGTGCTACCTATCCCTTATTTTCAGTGCACTCTTCGATTAATGAGTTAGGATTGTGTTAATCCCTCGCTCTTTTGATCATATCGTCTTGCCCTAAAAAGCAAGATTGTTCTTGAGCTTAGTAACATATCGGTGGTTCGTGATTTTCCAAATATCTTCTCAGAAGTATCACCAGGTCGTCACCTGACCGCTATGTTGAGTTCGTGATCAAATTGGTTTTCTTGTAAATCACCCTTTCTCCAAGAATCTGTGTTGGATACCCTGAGCTAGTTCGTTAAGCTAAACAACAACTTGGAGAGTTGGAAGATAAAAGCTTGTCCGAATCAGTTCATTCCAAGGGATATCCTTGTGCGTGTGTGTTGAAGAAAGATGATATCTTCATTGATTGATCCCCGTGTCTATTGTTGGATCTATTGTCCTACCCAAATCTTTGATTTGTGTATGGGCTATCGCCAAATCAAGTCAGAACCAACAATATTCGTAATGTTGTCTTACTCATGGTTGTTTCCTCGAGCATACACCATTATATCCTTTGGGTCTGACCAATGCTATCACCTTGTTCACATAATTGTGGAATTCCACTTATATGGAAACCTAGATGAATTGTTGTTGATCCCATTAGCAACATTTTTACCTTCCCCATGATTTGTGTTGAACATCCAGCTAGTGTTGGAAACTTTATGAGCAATCCTTTCGTGTTCTGTTCATGAGCATATGTTCGGATGAAAGAAGTGATTTCCTCTAATACGTGTGCATTTGATGCAAGTTGCCGCCGCGAATTAGATAAAGTTAGTTTTGCTTCCTCTGGAATTATCCCAAGACAGTCATGCACGTGCAAAGTATTCCATGGTCTCATAGACTAATCATCTTCATTCTATACGTATCCCTAGCACATCAAGCCACCGGCTGGTTTGTTCAAGGAGAAGGAGTTCCTTTTTAAGAGCTAACTCGGGCTTAATCAAGGATTTGTTATCCACAATGATGGTTCCCCACCTGACCTCAGTAGTGTTTCGTTGTAAGACTACTATGTGGTCATGTTTGTCTGGGACAACATGTTGACATGTGTGTAGCAGAACCAGCTCATGTTTTGGGGCTTGCTATCATAGTTCATTCCCCGAGAATCTCGCAACGTCATCTCATGGATTTGTGTTGCAAACTTTCATTTTCCTTTCTAGACTTGATGAGTCTGGAATATTCTAACACCAACTAGATCTGAATTTCAGGCAGATATGATGGTTAGAACGTTTTCCAAGAACTATAATATTGGTCCCCCTGTAACCCGGTAAAGTGGATGTCGTGGTCAACACACCAGCCGGAAGACCTATTATTGTAGTATCTTGATTGAGGAAGTTGGCCACCTCCCCATACAGATCTCGTAGGATTTACTTCTGTAGTTATTCCTTATGGATTCTTGAGCTCCCGAGGTCCGACCTGTTACTTGATGTTCTAGATACCAAACCATTTCAATGAATGGGTTACGCTAGCACATCAAGGAGAACGTTAGAAGCGGAGTGCTAAATGTTTCTTGGTCGATCATCCAGATTTTGATCTCTTGGTCTCACCAAGGTGAAATCTGAGAAGGTGTTATCTTCCTTTACATCTTCATTGTCCATCACTATTCATCATGAAAGTATTGGTAAAACCTTGATGAATATGGAAATGCTCAATTTCTTGAGAACACACACAAGTGATATGTCCATTTTGTATCATGCTTTTATATCGATATTTATTGCAGTATGGGCTGTTATTACACGTTATGTCACAATACTTATGGCTATTCTCTCTTATTTTACAAGGTTTATCATGAAGAGGGAGAATGCCGGCAGCTGGGATTCTGGCTGGAAAAGGATCAAATATTGGAAACCTATTCTGCACAGCTCCAAAAGTCCTGAAACTCCACGGAAGTCATTTTTGGACTTAATAAGAATTATTGAGCAAAGAAAGTACCAGAGGGGGCCCACACCCTAGCAAGGATGGTGGGGGCGCCCCCCCTACTGGGTGCGCCCCTGTCTCCTGGGCCCCCTGGTGGCCGTCCGGTGCCCATCTTCTGCTATATGAAGGCTTTCACCCTGGAAAAAATCATAAGCAAGCTCATGGGACGAAACTCCGCCGCCATGAAACAGAACCTTGGCGGAACCAATCTAGGGCTCCGGCGGAGCTGTTCTGTCGGGGAAACATCCCTCCGCGAGGGGGAAATTGTCAGTGTACTAAAGTAGGGGCACTCCTTTGTACCCCTTACTTGTGCGAGGGCAGTCAGAGCCACAGGCCGAAGCCACACTTAGCAGGGCAAAAGGGATGAGTCGAAGCCACAAAAGCAATCAAAGCAACGTCAAGGACCAAGGCCACAGAGATCGGATGGACGAAGCAGGTTTCCCCAGCAAGGACCCTTGTCGGGGCAGCCTCAGCAGCCCCGTCAAGACCCTTGCCGGGGCAGCTCGCCCACACCAGCGGAGCGATCCACCCTCGAGCCCACGGTCTCCAACACCAACAACCACGTTGGGCCAGGGCTCAGGAGGCACCTCCATGGTGGCATGCAGATCTTTGTGAAGACAAAGAATGCTAAAGATAGGTTAAGGGTTGGAGGGCAACAATCCTCGTCAAGATTCTGACCAAGGAAAACCCACAAGACCCCTGGCAGGATCCTTCCCGGGGGCGGCAGCGCGCCACGACAAGACCCTTGCCGGGCCACCCGGCAAGACTCTTGCCGGGCCACCCAGCAAGACCCTTGCCGAAGGCGACAACGGGGCCACTACGAGACCCGCACCAACCGAGTCCCCACCGCCATTCACATGAAGCTGCCAGCCCAACCAGCTGGGCAGGCAGATGCGTGGCAACATGCGCCTTCCAGGCCAACTCATCACACACCTGCGTGGTGGCATGCATATCTTCATGGAGGCTCCGCCACCATGCCACCTCAGTTGCTTGCCTGCCTACATGGCACCGCATGCATCGCTGGCCAGGGCGCATCAAAGTGAGGAGGAGCGACGACGGACGGGACGGGCCTCGCTCCCGTCCCCGATAAAGTGAAGGGACACCTAAGCCGCGCATTAAATGGGTCTCTTCCTGTAATACGAGCGATAAGCTCGCAGCACTATAGGCCTTTCCACCTCCTGTGTGCCACTGTGGCAGCCCCTTTCGATTATAAAAGGAGGCCCAAGGCATACTGGAGAGGGATTCGGCTCTTTCGAACCACACAACACCCATAGCTAGTTTGAGAGCTCAAGAACACTCAATACATCCACCAAGCAGGACTAGGGTTTTACGCATCCTCGCGGCCTGAACCTGGGTAAACAATCTTTGTGTTGATTACCAATCCTGCTGTCCTCACAACCCCATGCCCCGCGGCCGTAGTAGGGATTCTTGTGATCCCATAGGTGTCCTTTCCCACCGACATCTTTGGCGCGCCAGGTAGGGGGGAGCAATTGTGAGAACCTGGTCTAGTAGTTGGCCTGGCAATTCTTCATCGCCATGAATCTCGTGGAGAAGGCGGCCAAGAGGGCGGCGCTGCATGCGAGCGTGAAGGACGCCAGGGCGGCGACGAGAGAGCTAAGTCATGCCAAACCTTAAACTCTTCTCCTTAATATAAGGTTATCATCCTCGAAGGTTCTGCCTATGTATGGAAAACCTGTATGCAGAGGGGCCCTCCCACGATTGACAACGCCCTTGTTCTATTTCGAGTCCACTCAACAGTCCAAGCGGCCGCGTCGAGAGCGGAAGGGTAGCCTTCCACCATCAGCCAAGCTCTCGACTGTGACTCGAGTCTAGCTCGACAGATCGAGCGACCGCACTAAGGGCAGTAAGGTGGTTCGCCCGACAGCAAGCGCACCCGAGCAGGCTAATGGGGATCCGTCCTCAAGACGTTGCCTTGGGTTTACACACCGGCAAGCCTACCCAGTTAACGTAGGGTGGACATACAAAAGAAAATCAAACAGGAAAATAATATGCACAATGTCAGGAGTACTATTGAGTTATATTACATAAATTGCCGCCGCGGTTCTAACTAAAGATAGCAATTGTCCTGGTCATGAACCTGCAGCGGCGATAAGGAACGGGGTGCCTAGTCCCGGCGCTGGCCCTCCAACCTCTTGATTTTGTCGATGTGGCTGAGGATGGGCTTGATACACTCACTGAGCGCCGCGATGTCAGCATCCTATGGCAAGCTCTTCAGCGCAGCTTCGAAGTCGAGGTCAGGGTGCCAGTGCGCTATCTTGGCAAGCACCTTGGTCATGACACCCCGGCAAAGCATTCGGGACTCCTTTGCCAGGGAGGCCGCCCGGTTGGAGTGAAGCCGCTCCCGGGCGCCGACGACCCTTTCAAAGTACAGGGTCAGGTTGGCATTGGGGTTCAGGCTCGTCTCCGGGGAGTACCTCATGTCCGGCATCCCCATGGTGCCCAGCTACGTGGCGGCCGAGTTTGCGACGGCGGCAAGGCGTTCAAGCCAACGCTTCTCGCCTGCCACGTGGTCGTTGAGGTTGGCGGTCTCGTTCATCCGCAGCTGCTTCTCAGTTTCCAGGTCCTTGGTCAGGATCCCCTCTCGGGCTTTGGCCTCCGACAACATCTTCTCGAGATCCCCCAGCTTCAGCTTGAGGTCTCCGATGGAGTTGTTGGCATCAGAGAGTTCTCCGGCCTTGCCGACGACCGCGCCCTGCGCCTCCACCAGGGCGCCGTTGAGCGTGTCCTTCTCCTTGGATAGCTTCAAAGCTTGCTCCTCCAGCTCCTTCACCTTGCCGGCGTCAACCAGAGCCTGGGCATCGAGTGCCTCCTGATGCCTCTGCTCCAGCTCTTGGGTCCGTTGTACGACGAGCTTGTCCACCTCTTCATCCTTGCTACAGAGCGTAGCGGAAAGCTTCTCCTCGCGCGCGGCAAGATCCTCCTCCTGGGAGTTCAATGCGGCCTCGCGCTGGGTCCGGACGGCTTCGGCTTCGGCGGCCAAGTTCTTCACCGTCTCTTGGGCCTTCTCGACGTCGGCCAGCTTCATGGTGAGCTCCACGTCGCGCTTGGCCAGCTCGCTCTGGGCGTCCTTCAGCTCGTCTTGAGCCTGGTGGAACCAGTCTTGCGCCTCGGCGACCCGCCCCTCGAAGTCCGCCTTCATCTTCTCCACCACCGCCGTCCTAGACTTGGCCTTGTCCAATCGAGCGCGGTGGAGCGCCCGGAGTTTTCGGAAGCTGGCGCCCATGGCCTGGAGCAGCCGCTCCTCCTGGGAGCCGTTACCACCAATGCTCGGCTCGTCGACGAACTCGAGGCCGGCAGCGGCAAGCACCTCATCATCGAACACCTCCCCCTCGATGGGATCCCTGGTGCTCGACACGCCTGGGAGATGGACAAAGAGGTCATCGCTCACCCTCAGGTACTTGCCAGAGCCGGAGGCAGCAGAGGAGGAGGGCTGGTCGTCGACCACCACCTACTCGGCAGCAGCCTTGTCGGGCTCCTCGGCGGGCCCCTTGGCGGTGTCCTCGGCAGCACCCTTGGCGCTCTCCTCGGCCTGCACCACGGCATCCTCGGCGACGTCCTTGATAACGGTGTCGACGTCCTCTGGGTCCATCGAGGAGAAGTCTGAAAGCCAAGATGGGGACAGGGCGGAGCCAATTTCAAAAGCCAGTAAAGAAGAAAGAAAGAATGCAAGCGGAAATGGAAGGCGAGTGGCTTACACGTGCCAGGCCGAGAGGTGGAAGTCCCTTCCCCGCAGAGGTTTGGCATCGAGGCGAAGCCACCGGCGCCCGTGTTCTCCTCCTCCTCCTCCATGGTGCATGGCCTCGGCGCTTGGTGCCCTTGCCGGGGACGCCCCTCGGGGCGGCGTGGTCGACGGGAGCGGCACATTGGGAGAAGCCCTCTGCGGCTCCCCTTGGTGCTGCTCCCCTCCTACATCCACGGCATGGTCAATACCGAAGTATCGCGCATGGCGCACGTTGACGAAGGATGGGTGATGGACTCACGTTGGGGGCTCGGCTGGGGGCTGTTGTCCGGGCTGCTCGACACCACCAGTGGCGTGCTGGAGGTGCCTGCCGGGGGCTGGCCACTCGTCGAAATCTTGGCCCTCTTCACCCTCTAGGCCAGTGTCTCCACATCCCTGCGAGATGAAGATGTTTCAGAGTAAGCGCCACCACTTGAGGAAATGGAGAAAAAAGGGGGAAATTAGAGCTTACTCTTCATCCTCCTCCTCCTCTGCTGCCTTCCTCTTCCTCTCCGTGCTGAGGGGTCCCAAGTTAAAAGCGATCCCTGCGCCAACATATGCCGACGAGGGGGGAGGCGTTGGCGTCTGGGCATGCTTGGACGACGAAGAAGCAGGTGCCTTCTTATTCGCCGCCACGGCCTCCACCGCCTTCTTCATCGCTGCAGCCCTCGTCTGGCGTGCAGACGTCTCCTGGGCCTGTCGCAGCTGCGCGGCCCATCCGGGATGGACCGGCTCGCAGGAGGTGGCCTGCTGCAAGACTCGCCCTCTTCCAGTGACTGGAGGGTCGGTAGTAGCAGTCTCCTCCCCCTCGTCCTCCTCCTTTGACGACTCGTCGACCACGTCCGCGACGAGGGGGCCCCAGTGCCGGCACCGCTAGCCTCCCTAGCGGCCGCCGCCCACTAGGAAAGCTCTTCTTCCTCCGCTTCCGCCGTCCCTTGTCCTCCACACTGCCGGTGCTGCCAGCCTCCTCGGCAAGCTTTGCCTCCTCCTCGGCAAGCCTCGCCTCCTCCACCCTGGCGGTGATGTAGTCCAGCTCCGCCGGAGAGGTGTCCTGGATAAGCCGCAGCTCGGCGGAGACGTACCCCTCGTGCAAGGTGTCGAAGAATTCCTGCACTTTGAGCTCGTCCGGATCGACCCAGCTCGGGTCAAGGCCATGCGCGTTGAAGAGCGGTAGCATGGCAATAATCTTGGGCCGGCGAGAATTGTTGCAAACCGGGACCACTCCCGCCAGCAACTTAAAAACGTGCTCCTTGGCAACCTTGCCGGCCTTTGCGGTAGCCCTTGCAACCTTGCCCGACCGCTCAACCTCGCCTTCGTCATTGACCTCGAGCTGCAGAGGATTGTGGTCGAGGCCGGGGCGGAGCCTCATGATGTCAGCGGCATTCACGAAAAGCCATGCCGGCCTCCCCTTGTCGTGCAGAGGAGCGATTCTGCGGCGGATGAAGTCCGCCTCGATCATTTCGAGGGTGAGCCCGGCCTGGGTGAGCCGAAGAATCCTGGTGGTGGCGATTGTGAGCTTCACGTCGTCGGCGTCGAGGTTGCCCCAGTTGTTTCCACAGACCGGCGGTGCCCGACGAACCTCACAAAATGTTGGCGGGTCCTCCTCGATCCAGCACCACCGGCCCCGCCAGTCTTCCCTCCTCTCCTTCGTGGCGCCCTCCGGGTACGTCCCCTTGGCCCACGGGATCCAGGCGACGCAACCAGTGATGGTGCCCCCATTTTGGATTTGAGGGGAGAAGTAGTGGCAGAAGAGCGCTGTGTTGGGGTGCACCCCGGCGAAGCCCACGCAGAGGTGTGCGAAGAGAGCCTTGCACGCCACGACATTCAGAGTGAAATCCAGAAGGCGGAAGCCGAAGATGTGTATGATGTCCTTGAAGAAATCAGAAAAGGGGGGACAGAGCCCACAGGAGAAGTAGTCGACGAAGAAGTGGTACCGATTTGGGGCGGCCCCGACGCAGGTAGGGATGACGCGCGTGGCTGGATGCCCCGTTGTTTCTCCCCCCGTCTTCACCCCCCACAGAGGTTGGAAGAACTCCCGGAGCTCGGACGTGCCGACCGTCGAGGGGAAGTAGGCGAACTGCGCCCATCGCGCCACCTGCTCGCTGTTCGGCTGCTCTGTCGCCCCGGCTTCTTTGGCCACTCCCTTGCCTTTGGTGGATTTGGGCGCCATGGCAGCTGCGAGAAGCAAGAAGGTAGAGAATGGCGGAAGCGCAGTGTAACGCCCGGATAATTAAGCTACAGTAATTCTCGGCTAATGATGCCATGTCATCATTTTTACTGTTGCTAGGTCCCACGTTGGTTCAAACTAATTCAAATTTCAAATTTATAATAAAATCAAACAACGAAAGTTTTTCAAATGTCAAAAATAAAATGTTCAAAGTGTGGCAAATATTCCATAACCAATTATGGTGCAAACCCAACAATTTTGTAAAAATATTTAAATGCTCTTTTGTGAATAAAACAGTGATAATCATAATTAATTAAGTGCCTTTCCTAAGATAAAATTTAGCAAACTATTTTTATTTGGGAGTAGAACTTCTTGTGGCTGAGGGTTAAACTAAAACATTAATTTAGATATTGGTCTCATATTTTATAAAACTAAAATATGCTAATAGTAAATAAAATAGTAAAGAAAAATGAACAAACAAAAAAAACACAAAAGAAACCCCCTCCCCCTGGGCATTTTGGCCCAGCTGGCCTCACTGGCTGAGCCAGGCCGGCCCACCTCGCACTGCCTCTCCCCTCCCTGTTCAGGGGGGGGGATCGTGGGCAGCACCGATGCCTTCCACGACACCGACCATCACCGTGGCGTCCATCTGCCGTCTCCCCGGGGCTATAAGGCGGCCCCGACACCTCTCCCTTGCACCCCCGAGCCCTAGCTACCCCGACCCCCTCCCCCTGGTCTTCATCGTTCAGATCCGCCCGCGATTTCCACCGACCACCATGCCGACCTCGTCCTCGTGCCCACCGAGCTCTCCGTCACCTGAGACCTCGTCCATCTTTTCCGTCTTTGTCCACCACTTCGTATACGTCCACGAATCGAGTTGGAACGCGCCAAGTCGAGCGGAACGAGATCTTCTTCCACTCCGGCCACCACGGCGCCATCGTCGATTCTAGCGCCTTCTGCTGCTCCTAAACCTCACAACGAGCCTCCTTGTGCTCCTCGGTGAGCCTCTCCATCGGCTCCCCCTCCTTCCCCTTTTGATTTATCGCCGTACACCGCACCCCCTCGCGCCCGAGCTCCCGGCGAGCTCGTGGTCGACGCGCCCGAGTGACCCGCCACGGTTGGCCACGCCTTCCCCTGGCTCCGCTCGCGCTCACCCTCCTCTTCCCGTGCTCACCATTACTTTGGCCACGGCCTGTGTTTGCGCGTGTGCCCGCATGGCCCTGCTGCCCGCCGCGCCTGCTGTGAACTGCTGATGCTGCTCCTCGCTGACGCTAGTTGCTGCCTGCCACCGCGCCCCGTTGCTCATGGCTGGGCCCGTCTCCGGCTGCCGCCGCTTCCTAGAGCCAGCCAGGCCTTGCGCCCCCCTCGCTGGTCGCCGCCCCAGTCCTCGCCACTCCGGCCGGCCGCGCCATGGCCGCCGGCGCGCGCCCTCCTGGGCGCCCGAGTGCTCCACGCCCCTGGTGGCCTCGGGCACGCACGCCCGCGCCCGTTCGCCGCACCCGTCGCCCGCTAGGCCACTAGGGTCTAGGACAACGGGGCCCCACGCCCCTGTTCTTTAAATATATATATATACTTAATTAATTAACTAATCAGTTAATTAACTTAATTAACCCGGGTTTAATTAGCCTAATCGCTGGATTAGTTGAAACTGCTTTAATTAACTAGACGCGGTCTATGACAGGGTGGCCCCACCCCTGTTGACCTGTCAAACATTGACTGGTTAACTGGGACCCCCCTGGACCCATTGGTCAGCCCCTGGGTGCACTCTGGGTGCACTACACCGGGTGCACTTAGCAGTTTTGCTATTTTAATTCAAATTAATAATAATTCCAGAATATTGTTTAAAACTTTGAAAATTAATAGAAATTAAACCGTAGCTCGGATGAAAAAGTTTTCTACATGAAAGTTGCTCAGAATATTGAGACAAATCCGGATACGTGGTCCGTTCGTCTGCCACACGTCTCTAGCATGGCGAACCTGGAAACTTTCCCCTCCGATTCATCTGTCTCACAGACGTCCGGGACCGGGAAAACTTTCCCGGATGTTTCCCCCTTTGCCGTAACGCCTAACACTACATTAGAACACGCCTAACACTGCTTATTGCTTGTCATGCATATGTTTGTGTGTATTTACTATTTCTTCCTCCTCTTCTCTCTGGTAGACCCCGAGACCGCTGTTGATGCCCCTGTGATCGACTACGTCGACGGCGACCCTTCTTCCGTTTCAGCGGAGCTTCCAGGCAAACCCCCCTTTTATCATCCCGATATCGCCCATTCTATTCTCTCATGCTTGCATTAGATTTTGCTACTGTTATTGTTTGCTCCTATTCTGATGCATAGCCTGCTTTTGTACCTACTATTGCTACCTACCTGCTTATCCTAAGCTGCTTAGTATAGGTTGGCTAGTGATCCATCAGTGACCCCCACCTTGTCCTTGTCGCCCCTGCTTCATCATCGATGACTCGATCAACGTGATCGATGACCAGAGCACGACACCTCACATCACATCACACCTCTTTTGTTGCTCGACTCTGCAGAGCTACTATCGAGTGCCGAGGGTGATCCCTCATAATGCACTCCTGATGATAATTCTATAGTGTAGCTATTTAGTCGTGGTCATCGAGGGTGATTTCCACTTTCACCATTCCCGATACGACTCTGTCGTTCAACACCTCAAGTGTGAACCTTGAGGGTGGCCCCTCTTACATTCACCTTGATGATTACATTGAGTGGAATCCATCGGGGGTGATTCCTCGGGTTTTCCCCTTGATGTCTCGACACACGGTTACATTGACTTTACTTGAGACCTTGGTGAAAGTCGGGCGGGCCCGGAGAGCACTCGCAAGATAATGACGTGGCACGACCGGGCATTCTGAGCCCTTGTCGCAAGTCCACGAGACGGGGCGACAGGGTCACTTTCGATCATGAGTCTCTGCTCGTCTCCGCAAGCTAATAATACACTATGGTTTGGGTATTTGTTCTGAGTTGGCCTCTGGCCTTTACGCACCAACCACCACACGAGAATAGATATGGGCCTCGGCGTCGTGGTATCAGCCGAAGCTTTGTCAGACGTCCAGTTCAGCAGTGCGGCACGGCTGGGCCAGCACCATCCTGTAATGGTGGAGCCTGGACCCGCCCTGCGCGCAATGATCCGGAGTGCAACAAGCGATGGGCCCAGACCTCGGAGTGCTTAGGAGGTAGACCGGCGGGGACCTCTCCGCTGAGCCTAGGTAGGGCTGCGACATGTTGATCTTCCGAGGCCGGGCATTGACCCTAGAAAGGTGTGTCCGGCCAACGTGATCGAGCGTGTTCGAAAACATGGTGCACCCCTGCAGGGAAGATTATCTATTAATAGCCATGTCCACGGTAACGGACATTCAGACTTATATCCTGATCTTATACAACTACGAATGGATACTTGAGTATGTGGCTCCGGGATTGCTTTCTCGTAGGGAGTCGAGGAAGGATCTCTGGGCATTAATGTTACAACATGCTTGTTAAATATTAAACTACTATTCTTTACTCTTCTACATGCTGCAAGATGCGAGGAGCTGTGTGAAGATGCTAGTCTTCGATAGGCTAGGCCTTCCCCTTCTATTCTGGCATTCTGCAGTTCGGTCCACAGATACAAACCTTCCATTTGGTACCAGTGCATACTTAGTATAGATCTGATGCTTGCGAGTACTTTGGATGAGTACTCACGGTTGCTTTGCTACCCCTTTTCCCCCTTGTTTCTTCTTTCTAGTTTATGCAACCAGATGGTGGATCCCTGGAGCCAGATGCCACCGCCGATGGATGCTGCTACGTGAAGATCCTCGACGACCAGGAGTAGTTAGGAGGTCCCAGGCAGGAGGCCATGCCTCTTCGATCGTTGTTGCTTTTGTGCTAGCCTTCTTAAGGCATCCTTGTTTAACTTTATGTCTGTACTCAGATATTCTTGCTTCCGCTGACTCTTGTGTATCGAGCTATGTATTCGAGCCCTCGAGGCCCCTGGCTTGTAATATAAAGTTTGTATTATTTTATTTGTGTCTAGAGTTGTGTTGTGATATCTTCCCGTGAGTCCCTGATCTTGATTGTACACATTTGCGTGTATGATTAGTGTATGATTGAATCGGGGGCGTCACGCGCAGCGACGGTGGACGAAGACAAGGGGGCTTGAGAAGGAGGAAGAAACGGGGCGGCGGTACCAAGATTCGAGAAGACGCTGGGAAGGGGTAAAGTGAGCACCGCGCCCACGGTTATTCATTTTTACGAGGAAGGCGCGGGCCGCCTCCTTTCCCATTAACTGCGATACGAAGCATGCATTCGAAAACCGCCCCACGCATGCCCCCCACGTCACACATGACCTCCCCCATGTCATGCAGGTCGTGGGGAAGCGCGGCGGACGAAAAGTTTTTTACCGCAGTAAAATCAGCCTAGTCTGCCCGCGCACCGTTTTGGGCCTGGCCCAACAACGCGTTGCGCCTATGTGTGGCCCAGGCCCGGGGGCTCCTGTCGGTGTAGTAAAGTAGGGACACTCCTTTGTACCCCTTACTTGTGCGTGGGCAGTCAGAGCCACAGGCCGAAGCCACACTTAGCAGAGCAAAAGGAAGGAGAAGAAGCCACAAAAGCAATCAAAGCAACTTCAAGGACCAAGGCCACAAAGATCGGATGGACGAAGCAGGTTTCCCCGGCAAGGACCCTTGCCGGGGAAGCCTCAAAAGCCCCGGAAAGACCCTTGCCGGGGCAGCTCGCCCACACCAGCGGAGCGAGCCACCCTCGAGCCCACGGTCTCTAACGCGAACAACCACGTTGGGCAAGGGCTCAGCAGGCACCTCCATGGTGGCATGCAAATCTTTGTGAAGCCAAACAATGCTCAAGATCAGATAAGGGTTGGAGGGCAACAATCCTCATCAAGATTCTTACAAAGGAAAACCCACAAGACCCCCGACAGGATCCTAGCCGGGGGCGGCAGTGCGCCATGACAAGACCCTTGCCGTGCCACCCGGCAAGACTCTTGTCGGGCCACCCGGCAAGACCCTTGCCGAAGGTGATAGCGGGACCACTACCAGGCCCGCACCAACCGAGTCCCCACCGCCGTTCACATGCAGCTGCCAGCCCAACCAGCTGGGCAGGCACCTGCGTGGCAACATGCGGCTTCCAGGCCAACTCAGCACACACCTGCGTGGTGGCATGCGGATCTTCATGGAGGCTCCGCCACCGTGCCACCTCAGCTGCTTGCCTGCCTACATGGCACCGCATGCATCGCTGGCCAGGGCGCGTGTCGAAGCGAGGAGGAGCGGCGATGGACGGGACGGGCCTCGCTCCCGTCCCCAATAAAGTGAAGGACACCTAAGCTGCACATTAAATGCGTCTTGTCCTGTAATACGAGCGATAAGCTCGCAGCACTGTAGGCCTTTCCACCTCCCGTGTGCCACTGTGGCAGCCCCTTTCGACTATAAAAGGAGGCCCATGGCGTATTGGAGAGGGATTCGGCTCTTTCGAACCACACAGCACCCATAGCTAGTTCGAGAGCTCAAGAACACTCAATACATCCACCAAGAAGGACTAGGGTTTTACAAATCCTCGCGGTCCGAACCTGGGTAAACGATCTTTGTGTTGATTACTAATCCTGATCTTCTCACAACCCCACGCCCCAAGACCGTAGTAGGGATTCTTGTGATCCCATAGGTGTCGTTTCCCACCGACAGAAATCATCACCATCGTCATCACCAACGATCCTCTCATCGGGAGGGGGTTAGTCTCCATCAACATCTTCACCAGCACCATCTCCTCTCAAAACCCTAGTTAATCTCTTGTATCCAATCTTGTATCAAAACCACAAATTGGTACCTGTGGGTTGCTAGTAGTGTTGATTACTCCTTGTAGTTGATGCTAATTGATTTACTTGGTGGAAGATCATATGTTCAGATCCTTAATGCATATTAATAATCCTCTGATCATGAACATGAATATGCTCTATGAGTAGTTACATTTGTTCCCGAGGACATGGGTGAAGTCTTGCTATTAGTAGTCATGTCAATTTGGTATTCGTTCGATATTTTGATGAGATGTATGTTGTCTCTCCTCTAGTGGTGTTATGTGAACGTCGACTACATGACACTTCACCATTATTTGGGCCTATAGGAAGGCATCGGGAAGTAATAAGTAGATGATGGGTTGCTAGAGTGGCAGAAGCTTAAACCCTAGTTTATGCGTTGCTTCGTAAGGGGCTGATTTGGATCCACTAGTTTCATGCTATGGTTAGGTTTACCTTAATACTTCTTTTGTAGTTGCAGATGCTTGCACTAGGGGTTAATCATAAGTGGGATGCTTGTCCAAGAAAGGGCAGTACCCAAGCACCGGTCCACCCACATATCAAATTATCAAAGTACTGAACGCGAATCATACGAGCGTGATGAAACTAGCTTGACGATAATTCCCATGTGTCCTCGGGAGCGCTTTTCTCATTGTAAGAAATTGTCCAGGCTTCTCCTTTGTTACAAAAAGGATTGGGCCACCTTGCTGCACTTTATTTACTTTCATTGCTTTTTACCCGTTACAAATTGTCTTATCACAAAACTATCTGTTACCTACAATTTCAGTGCTTGCAGAGAATACCTTATTGAAAACCGCTTGTCATTTCCTTCTGCTCCTCGTTGGGTTTGACACTGTTACTTATCGAAAGGACTATGATAGATCCCCTATACTTGTGGGTCATCAAGACTCTTTTCTGGCGCCGTTGCCGGGGAGTGAAGTGCCTTTGGTGAGTGGAACTTGGTAAGGAAACATTTATATAGTGTGCTGAAATTTTCTGTCACTTGTTACTATGGAAACTAATCCTTTGAGGGGCTTGTTCGGGGCATCTTCGCCTCGACCAGTAGAGCAAAGAGTTGCTCCTCAACCTACTGAACCTACTGAAAATGTTTACTTTGAAATTCCTTCAGGTATGATAGAGAAACTGCTAGCTAATCCTTTTGCAGGAGATGGAACATTGCATCCCGATTTACACCTTATCTTTGAGGATGAAGTTTGTGGATTATTTAAGCTTGCAGGTATACCCGATGATGTTGTTAAGAGGAAGGTCTTTCCTTTATATTTGAAGGGAGACGCATTTACATGGTATAGGCTATGTGATGATACGGGATCTTGGAACTATAAACGATTGAAGTTGGAATTTCACTAGAAGTTCTATCCTATGCATCTTGTTCATCGTGATCGTGATTACATATATAATTTCTGGCCTCGCGAAGGAGAAAGCATCGCTCAAGCTTGGGGGAGGCTTAAGTCAATGTTATATTCATGCCCCAATCATGAGCTCTCAAGATAAATGATTATTCAAAAAATTTATGCTCGGCTTTCTCTCAATGATCGCACCATGCTTGATACTTCCTGTGCTGGTTCTTATATGCTGAAGACTACTGAATTCAAGTGGTATTTATTGGAAAGAACTAAACGCAACTCTGAAGATTGGGGTTCCGATGATGGTAAGGAGTCAGGTATGACACCTAAGTTTGATTGTGTTAAATCTTTTATGGATACCAATGCTTTTCATGGATTTAGCCCTAAATATGGATTTTACTCTGAGATAGTAGCTTCTTTCTGTGAATCTTTTGCTACTCACGTTGATCTCCCTAAGGACAAGTGGTTTAAATATAATCCTCCCATTGAAGTAAAAGTAGTTGCACCTGTTACAGTTGAAGAAAATACTATCACTTATAATGATCCTATTGTTCCTACTACTTATGTTGAGAAACCACCTTTTCCTGTTAGAATAAAGGATCATGCTAAAGCTTCAACTGTGGTTCGTAAGAGTAATACTAGAACATATACACCTCCCGAGCAAAATAAAGTTGAACCTAGTATTGCTATGGTTAAAGATCTCTTGGATGATAATATAGATGGGCATGTTATTTACTACTGCGGTGAAGCTGCTCACATTGCTAAACTTGATGCTAAGATACATAGACCTGTTGTAGGCATGCCTGTTATTTCTGTTAAAATAGGAGATCATTGTTATCATGGCTTATGTGATATGGGAGCTAGTGCTAGTGCAATACCTCATTCCTTATATGAAGAAATTATGCATGATATTGCACCCGCTGAAATAGAAGGTATTGATGTTACAATTAAGCTTGCCAATAGAGATACTATTTCACCAGTTGGGATTGTTAGAGATGTTGAAGTCTTGTGTGGGTAAGTTAAATATCCTACTAATTTTCTTGTTCTTGGTTCCCCACAAGATAGTTTTTGTCCCATTATATTTGGTAGACCCTTCTTGAATACTGTTAATGCTAGGATTGATTGCAAAAAGGATGTTGTTACAATTGGCTTAGGGTATATGTCTCATGAGTTTAATTTTGCTAAGTTTAGTAGACAACCTCGTGATAAAGAATTTCCTAGTAAGGATGAAATAATTGGTCTTGCCTCTATTGCCGTACCTCGTGCTGATCCGTTAGAACAATATTTGCTAGACCATGAAAATGATATGTTTATGAATGAAAGAAGGGAAATAGATGAAGTATTCCTTCAATAGGGTCCTATTCCGAGACACAATTTGCCTGTTGAAACCCTAGGGGATCCTCCTCCACCCAAGGGTGATCCTATGTTTGAGCTCAAACCATTACCTGATAATCTTAAATATGCTTATCTTGATGAAAAGAAGATATATCATGTTATTATTAGTGCTAACCTTTCAGAGCAAGAAGAGGAAAGATTATTGAAAACTCTGAAGAAGCACCATGCTGCTATTGGATATACTCTGGATGATATTAAGGGCATTAGTCCCACTCTATGCCAACACAATATAAAATTGGAGAAAGATGCCAAACCAGTTAGACACCCTCAATGATGGTTAAATCCTAAGATGAAAGAAGTGGTAAGAAAGGAGATACTAAAGCTCCTTGAGGCAGGTATAATTTATCCCGTTGCAGATAGTGATTGGGTAAGTCCTGTCCATTGCGTCCCTAAGAAGGGAGGTATTACTGTTGTTCCTAATGATAAAGATGAATTGATTCCACAAAGAATTATTACAGGTTATAGGATGGTAATTGATTTTCATAAACTAAATAAAGCTACTAAGAAAGATCATTACCCTTTACCTTTTATTGATAAAATGCTAGAAAGACTATCCAAACATACACATTTTTGCTTTCTAGATGGTTATTCTGGTTTCTCTCAAATACCTGTGTCAGCGGAAGATCAATCAAAAACTACTTTTACTTTCCCTTTCGGTACTTTTGCTTATAGGCGTATGCCTTTTGGTTTATGTAATGCACCTGCTACCTTTCAAAGATGCATGATGGCTATATTCTCTGACTTTTGTGAAAAGATTTGTGAGGTATTCATGGATGACTTCTTCGTTTATGGATCCTCTTTTGATGATTGCTTGAGCAACCTTGATCGAGTTTTGCAGAGATGTGAAGACACTAGTCTCGCCTTGAATTAGGAAAAGTGCAACTTTATGGTTAATGTAGCCATTGTCTTGGGGGAGGTATTGAAGTTTATAAAGCTAAAGTTGATGCTATTGAAAAGATTCCATGTCCTATGGACATTGAAGGTATAAGAAGTTTCCTTGGTCATGCCGGTTTTTATAGGAGGTTCATTAAGGACTTTTCTAAAATCTCTAGGCCTCTGACTAATTTATTGCAAAAAGATATTCCTTTTGTCTTTGATGATGATTGTGTAGAAGCTTTTGAGATACTTAAGAAAGCTTTGATCACTGCACCTATTGTTCAGCCGTCTGATTGGAATTTACCCTTTGAAATTATGTGTGATGCTAGTGATTATGCTGTAGGTGTTGTTCTAGGGCAAAGAGTTGATAAGAAATTAAATGTTATCTAGTATGCTAGTAAAACTCTTGATACTGCCCAGAGAAATTATGCTACTACTGAAAAAGAATTCTTAGCAGTTGTATTTGCATGTGATAAGTTCAGACCTTATATTGTTGACTCTAAGGTTACTATTCACACTGATCATGCTGCTATTAAGTATCTTATGGAAAAGAAAGATGCTAAACCTAGACTTATTAGATGGGTTCTCTTGCTTCAAGAATTTGATTTGCATATTATTGATAGAAAGGGAGCTGAGAACCCCGTTGCAGACAACTTGTCTAGGCTAGAGAATGTTCTCGATGACCCACTACCTGTTGATGATAGCTTTCCTGATGAACAATTAGCGGTCATTAATGCTTCTCGTACTCCTCCATGGTATGCGGATTATGCTAATTACATAGTTGCTAAATTTATACCACCTAGTTTCACATACCAGCAAAAGAAAAAGTTCTTTTATGATTTAAGACATTACTTCTGGGATGACCCACACCTTTATAAAGAATGAGTAGATGGCGTTTTTAGACGTTGTGTAGCTGAGCATGAACAGGAATAGATCCTACGCAAGTGTCACTCCGAATCATATGGAGGACACCACGCTGGAGACAGAACTGCACATAAGGTATTGCAATCCGGTTTTTATGGGCCTACTCTCTTCAGAGATGCTCGTAAGTTTGTCTTGTCTTGTGATGAATGTCAAAGAATTGGTAATATTAGTAGACGTCAAGAAATGACTATGAATTATTCTCTTGTTATTGAACCATTTGATGTTTGGGGCTTTGATTGTACGGGACCTTTTCCTGCCTCTAATGGTTATACACATATTTTAGTTGTTGTTGATTATGTTACTAAGTGGGTAGAAGCTTCCAACTAGTAGTGTTGATCATAACACCTCTATTAAGATGCTTAAAGAAGTTATTTTTCTGAGCTTTGGAGTCCCTAGATATCTCATGACTAATGGTGGTTCACATTTTATTCATGGTGCTTTTCGTAAAATGCTTTCTAAGTATGATGTTAATCATAGAATTGCATCTCCTTATCACCCGCAGTCTAGTGGTCAAGTAGAATTGAGCAATAGAGAGCTCATATGGGTATGTCTCCGTATAAGATGGTATATGGAAAAGCATGTCACTTACCTCTCGAACTTGAACATAAGGCATATTGGGCTATTAAAGAGCTCAACTATGATTTCAAACTTGCCGGTGAAAAGATGTTATTTGACATTAGCTCACTTGATGAATGGAGAACCCAAGCCTATGAGAATGCCAAGTTGTTTAAAGAAAAAGTTAAAAGATGGCATGACAAAAGAATACAAAAGCGTGAGTTTAACGTATGTGATTATGTGTTGCTATTCCACTCTCGTTTAAGATTTTTTGCAGGAAAACTTCTCTCTAAATGGGAAGGCCCTTACATTATCGAGGAGGTATATCGTTCCGGTGCCATAAAAATCAACAACTTCGAAGGCACAAATCCGAAGGTGGTGAACGATCAAAGAATTAAACATTATATCTCAGGTAATCCTATCAATGTTGAAACTAATATTATTGAAACCGTAACCCCGGAGGAATACATAAGGGACACTTTCCAGAACGTTTCAGACTCTGAAAAGGAATAGGTATGCGGTACGGTAAGTAAACCGACTCCAAAACAGTTCCGATGGCAATTTTTCTCTGTTTTGGAATATTTAAGAATTTTGGAAAGCAAGAAGTAATCTGGGAAGGACACGAGGCCTCCACAAGGGTGGAGGGCGCGCCCACCCTTACTGGGCACGCCCCCCTGTCTCGTGGGCACCTCGTGTACCTCCCGGACTCCGTTTTCTTGCACGTTACTTATTTTGGTCAGTAAAAATTCATTATATAATCTCCTGAAGGTTTTGACCACATATCACACAAAAATCCTCTGTTTTTGTTTCGAGCTGTTGCTATTGCAGATTTAGAGCAAGATGTCTTCTCAAGAGTCAGTCGGTAAGAGTCGGGTGTCTCACCTAACACCAGGTCCAGGAGCAAATAACGATGCTTATCACTTTGGACCATCAACGGAGGATGAGATGGAGGCCGACTTGAAAAGGATAGATGCCATGGAGGAAGATCAAGAAGTTACCTCCTGCTTCCAAGCAGGATTCATGATGGGGGAACTACAGAGCTTGACTATTCCAAATTTGGTCATCCCTTCCAACGTTAAATTTCTTTCTGATGAAAATATGAAAAAGAGTGTCACTTGTTCTCCAGAAACTATGCAGCACCCTTGGGTAAAAGGAGCTTTAGCTGTAACATGCAAGCTCTGCAAGGAAAACATGGACCTCAAACAACAAGTCAATAAGCTCAAGAAGGAGAATCGTATCCTGAGGGGTATCATTGCAAAGAAGATCACAACACCAACTCTGAAGGAGACATAATCACATGGGTACGGGCACTCCCCTTGGAAACTGCCAAGCTTGGGAGAGGTGCCCTGGTATCGTATCACCATCACACTTCTATCTTCACCGTTTTACCTAGTTCTGTCCTTTTAGTAATATCTTGATCTAGTAGAATAAAGTTTTGGTATAAATTAGTTTTGAGTTTTGCTTTGTGATCCCTTTATGTAATCGAGTCCATGAGCTATTTATAATAAAGATTACTGTTGAGTCAAGGGCTTTGCTATCTTGCTATTATCTTGAGAAAATAGAAAGAATAAAAAGAATAAAATAGTTCATATTGATCTTATGGATAGTAATGAGTTCACATATAAAGAGTATGAGGCATAAAAGTTGTTGAGAGTTGACAAACATAGTTTTGGTCATCGTTGCAATTAATAGGAAGTAATAAAGAAAGAGAGGTTTTCACATATAAATATACTATCTTGGACATCTTTTATGATTGTGAGCACTCATTAAAGTATGACATGCTAAAGAGTTGATGTTGGACAAGGAAGACAGCATAATGGTTTATGTTTTGTCACATCTTAGTTAAAGTATATTGTCATGGATCGTCCAACATGTTGAGCTTACCTTTCCCCCTCATGCTAGCCAAATTCGTTGCACCAAGTAGAGATACTACTTGTTCTTCCAAATATCCTTAAACCCAGTTTTGCCATGAGAGTCCACTATACCTACCTATGGATTGAGTAAGATCCTTCAAGTAAGTTGTCATGTTGCAAGCAATAAAAATTTCTCTCTAAATATGTATGACTTATTAATGCGGAGAAAATAAGCTTTATACGATCGTGCGATATGGAAGTAATAAAAGCGACAGACTGCATAATAAAGGTTCATATCACAAGTGGCAATATAAAGTGACGTTCTTTTGCATTGAGATTTTGTGCATCCAACCCTAAAAGCACATAACAACCTCTGCTTCCCTCTGCGAAGGGCCTATCTTTTACTTTATGTCTTTTACTTTATGCAAGAGTCAAGGTGATCTTCACCTTTCCCTTTTTCATTTTATCCTTTGGCAAGCACCTCGTGTTCGAAAGATCCTGATATATATATATATATATCCAATTGGACGTAAGTTAGCATGAACTATTATTATTGACATCACCCAAATGTGAGTGCGTTGGGAGCCGAAATTATAAGCCCCTATCTTTCTCAGTGTCCGATTAAAGCTCCATAACCATAAGTATTGCGTGAGTGTTAGCAATTGTAGAAGACTATATGATAGTTGAGTATGTGGACTTGCTGAAAAGCTCTATTATTGACTCTTTCTAATGTTATGATAAATTGCAATTGCTTAAATGACCAAGATTTTAGTTTGTTAGTTCTCAATGAAGTTTATGATCCATACTTGACATTGTGAATTGATTGTTACTTGAGCATAAGAAATCATATGACAAAATATATATAGGTTGATGTTATAAGAATGATCATGATGCCCTCATGTCCGTACTTTATTTTTATCGACACCTCTATCTCTAAACATGTGGACATATTTTTCGATTTCGGCTTCCGCTTGAGGACAAGCGAGGTCTAAGCTTGGGGGAGTTGATACGTCCATTTTGCATCATGCTTTTATATCGATATTTATTGCATTATGGGCTGTTTTTACACGTTATGTCACAATACTTATGACTATTCTCTCTTATTTTACAAGGTTTATCATGAAGAGGGAGAATGCCGGCAGCTAGGATTCTAGCGGGAAAAGGAACAAATATTGGAAACCTATTCTGCACAGCTCCAAAAGTCCTGAAACTCCATGAAAGTCATTTTTGGAATTAATAAGAATTATTGAGCAAATAAAGTACCAGAGGGGGCCCACACCCTGGCCAGGAGGGTGGGGGGCGCGCCCCCTACTAGGCGCGCCCCCTGTCTCCTGGCCCCCCTGGTGGCTCTCCGGTGCCCAACTTCTGCTATATGAAGGCTTTCACCCTGGAAAAAATCATAAGCAAGCTCACAGGACGAAACTCCGCTGCCACGAGGCGGAACCTTGGCGGAACCAATCTAGGGCTCCGGCGGAGATGTTCTGCCGGGGAAACTCCCGTTCGAGAGGGGGAAATCATCACCATCGTCATCACCAACGATCCTCTCATCGGGAGGGGGTCAATCTCCAACAACATCTTCCCCAGCACCATCTCCTCTCAAAACCCTAGTTCATCTCTTGTATCCAATCTTGTATCAAAACCACAAATTGGTACCTGTGGGTTTCTAGTAGTGTTGATTACTCCTTGTAGTTGATGCTAATTGGTTTACTTGGTGGAAGATCATATGTTCAGATCCTTAATGCATATTAATACTCCTCTGATCATGAACATAAATATGCTTTGGGAGTAGTTACGTTTGTTCCGGAGGACATGGGTGAAGTCTTGCTATTAGTAGTCATGTCAATTTGGTATTCGTTCGATATTTTGATGAGATGTATGTTGTCTCTCCTGTAGTGGTGTTATGTGAACGTCGACTACATGACACTTCACCATTACTTGGGCCTAGAGGAAGGCATTGGGAAGTAATAAGTAGATGATGGGTTGCTAGAGTGATAGAAGCTTAAACCTAGTTTATGCGTTTCTTCGTAAGGGGCTGATTTGGATCCACTAGTTTCATGCTATGGTTAGGTTTACCTTAATACTTCTTCTGTAGTTGCGGATGCTTGCAATAGGGGTTAATCATAAGTGGGATGCTTGTCCAAGAAAGGGCAGTACCCAAGCACCGGTCCAACCACATATCAAATTATCAAAGTACCGAACGCGAATCATACGAGCGTGATGGAACTAGCTTGACGATAATTCACATGTGTCCTCGGGGGCGCTTTTCTCATTGAAAGAAATTATCCAGGCTTGTCCTTTGCTACAAAAAGGATTGGGCCACCTTGCTGCACTTTATTTACTTTCATTGCTTTTTACCCGTTACAAATTATCTTATCACAAAACTATCTGTTACCTACAATTTCAGTGCTTGCAGAGAATACCTTACTGAAAACCGCTTGTCATTTCCTTCTCCTCCTCGTTGGGTTCGACACTCTTACTTATCGAAAGGACTATGGTAGATCCCCTATACTTGTGGGTCATCAGCAAGCACTAGGTTTTATCATTTGCATTAATTGGGATTTGCTCCTAGTTTTCTTCGGTTATGCGATAACCATTCCAACAGTGGAATCACTCTCTACTGTTGACCTTCTCCCCAGTTACTAGAATCATTCCCAACATTTGCATTTTGTTCCTAGCTTGCACTGCCATTGTGCGATCCTACTATGGACTACCCTTCTCAGTAATTACTGATAGGATCATCCTCAAAGTGGTCCTACCACGGGTTCCATCCATTTCCGATGATAAGAAAAATCAGCCATTGCGTTGTCTTCAACAAGGTAGTCCACATCACCCATCCTAGTCCGAGTATGTCATTCTTTCAGACTCCTTCAATTGATCGATTGTGATTTACCCTAGGCTGGTATAGAGAGTTTCAATGATCTATGTATCAAAAGTAATTCTTTTTGCCACTTAATATAATAATTCTACGAGTCACCTCTTCTAAGATGTATCATTATGGTATCATGGTAACTTAACTCCTCGCTACGTTGACAACCGCTCACCACCTTCCTAAGTGTGGAATTGTTGCCTACCTAGTGAACCTTAGTCATCTGCTTCACTCCATCCCTCTGGATGTATGCTTTGTGTCTCAACTCAAGAGACGTTCCAATGTCTCACTTCATGGGTTAATCCTGAGTTGCTCAAACCTTGAGAAGATCGATCCTTATAGGGTTTTTATTTTCCTCTCGTTGTCATGTTGGTTGGAGTTCCCGGATAAAGACATCGAGACAAAGATGGTGATCGAATCAACGTTCTTATGAAGTGCAATCTGGATCGTGAAGATTGTGTTAGCTTTGTGTCCCCTCTGTCTTCTTACCTCACATCTTGAATCTCGGGACGAGATTCTTGTTTAGTGGGGGTGAGTTGTCACAACGCTAGTCAGTGCATGCATTAGAGTGACTGCATCATGTTTTAGTTCCTCAGAAACATTGAAATGGGATGGCAGACACCCCCAGCACCACTTAATCCAACTAGGGTTACTAAAATACTTTTTCAATGAACCTGAAATGCCCTTCAAAAATGTTCATCATCTTTGCCTTGGTCTAGAACCTCTAACAAAAATGGTTCACATTTTTCTAGGACAACATTGGGTCACTGAATTAAATCATATTCTATTTGCATTTGGGTATTTAAATGATATATGATATTTTAAATGTCCAAATATTCACGAACTAAAAGGTTTACTGTTGGAAATAATCCAAACAGTAGCCACAACTAGTTTCATGAACTTTGAAGTTGCACAGGTATCTTTAGTAAAGCCCTAACGTTACAGAAAAATAGAAAAACAAAAACAAGTGGAAAAGAACAGAGACTCACCTGGGCCAACTTACCTGGCGCCCTAGACGGCCCAACACTTTGCAGCCCAGGCCACCTCCTCCCCTCTGTCATCTTCCTCCCCCTCGCCCCGAAGCAGCTGCGTGCCCAGCGCAGCCGAGCCACGACCATCACCTCCCTGCCTGCCTGGCCTCCCTTATGCTCATCCTCTTCACGCCAGGAGACGTGTTGGACCCCCTCATCCATTCCCCTCTCTATCTGCACCTCCTCCCCTCCTCTGCTCTCTCTTCCATGCCGCCCGAGCGCGGTCGTTGCTGCCGACCATTGCCACTGCGCCCACCGACCACCACTAGCCCCGAGACCGCATTCAAATGCTCCACCCCGTAGTCTTCATCGGCCATGCCGAGCCACGTGACTTGGGGAGCCTCGCATCGTCGTCCGCAACTCCTTCTTCAAGCTCCAGCACCGGCAATCGCCGTTGCCACTCCGTTGTCTCCAGAGCCTCTCCGAGCTGCCGACTCCTCCATGCGACGCGTTGTGAGCCTCTGACCCATTTCCCACTACTCCCGTGCACTAATTAGAGCTCTAGCCCTCGTTTCCATCGAGATCGAGACCTCGCAGGCGCCGGGCATGTTGCCGTTGTTGTTTTGGTTTGGACGCGTCACCGCACTCAGTGCACTCCCAGGAGTCTGTCCCGCCGCTTAGCTCGCTCGTTAGCCAAGCGTAGCACCTCGCCCTGAAAGCACAAGTGCTCCCTGGGTGATTTTGGCAATTTATGTCAACATATCTCTTGTTGGACTAATACCTTTACCTAGTATGTTTCAGACAAGTTCAACAATGAAGTGGCATGGACTAGAGGATGTGGAACCCCTTCAAGTTGCTAAGGACAAAAGGATTGGCTCAAGCTCACAGCACAAGACTCTACATTTTCCATTTTAGTGATCCAAGACCACATTGAGTCTATAGGAAAAGCCAATACTATCAAGAGGGGATGAGGTGTTGCTTAATGGCTTGCTTGCTTGAAGTGCTTAGTGATATGCTCCAAAGCCCTCAACCAATTTCTCACATCCCCATATGTCCCAAACCAAAAGTCAAACTTGGCCACACCGATTCTTTCCATCCGGCGCCACCGAGTTCTCATGACATAGCCACTGCCACAAACCCTAGTCTTTTCGGTCTCACCGATAGGGATCTCGGTCTCACCGAGATGGGATTGTAATCTCTCTGTGTATGTCTATTACCAAAATCGGTCTCACCGAGTTTGGGTAATCGGTCCTACCGAAATTACAATGCAAACTCTCTGTTCCCCTTCGTAACGTTTTGGTCCAACTAAGATAAGCGAATCGGTCCCACCGAGTTTGCCTGACCAACTCTTTGGTTATCTTATTACCAAAATCGGTCTCACCGAGTTTGTGTAATCGGTCTCACCGATATTACGTTATGCCCTAACCCTAACCATATTGGTCCCACCGAGTTGACATGTCGGTCCCATCGAAAATCCTAACGGTCACATTATTTGCTAAATCGGTCGGACCGAGTTTCATGATTTGGTCCCACCGAGATTGGTAAGTTGTGTGTAACCGTTATATTTTGTGTGGAGGCTATATATATCCCTCCAGCCACTCTTCATTCATGGAGAGAGCCATCAGAACATGCCTACACTTCCAACCTAGATTTTCTAAGAGAGAACCACCTACACTTGTGTTGAGGTCAAGATATTCCATTCCTACCATATGTTTGATCTCTAGCCTTCCCCAAGTTGCTTTCCACTCAAATCTTCTTTCCACCAAATCCAAATCCTATGAGAGAGAGTCGAGTGTTGGGGAGACTATCATTTGAAGCACAAGAGCAAGGAATTCATCAACAACACACCATTTGTTACTCCTTGGAGAGTGGTGTCTCCTAGATTGGCTAGGCGTCACTTGGGAGCCTCCGACAAGATTGTGGAGTTGAACCAAGGAGTTTGTAAGGGCAAGGAGATCGCCTACTTCGTGAGGATCTAACCTAGTGAGGCAAGTCCTTCGTGGGCGACGACCATGGTGGGATAGACAAGGTTGCATCTTTGTGGACCCTTCATTGGTGGAGCCCTCTGTGGACTCGCGCAAGCGTTACCCTTCATGGGTTGAAGTCTCCATCAACGTGGATGTACGATAGCACCACCTATCGGAACCACATCTCAAAAATCTCCGTGTCTCCAAATTGCGTTTGCACATTCCAATCCCATACCTTTACATTCTTGCAAATTGCATGCTTTACTTTCCGCTGCTCATATACTCTTTGCATGCTTGCTTGATATGTATTGTGAATGTTAAACTTGTGCCAAAACTCCACTTCAACTAAAAAAATTAAAAAAATGCAACTTTTCTCACTTAGTGTCAAATCCCCCCCTCTAGACACCTCTTCTCGATCCTTTCAATTGGTATTAGAGCTTTGGTGTCCATTGCTTTGGTTTAAACACCATTGGAGGAAGATGGATGAGTCTACTTTGGGGAGTCTTAGACATAGAGTGCCTATACTTGATGGAGAGTATTTCATGAGTGGAAAAATGAGATGCTTGTGATTTTCAATGAATATCATTTGAACAAGTACATTACTAGCCCTTGTGCACCTCATGTTGATCCTATGCATCCCACCCTTGATGAGTCAATTGGCATGATTCGCAATCTTAGAATTGTTAATCTTATCAATTGACATGATGCTTGTATTTCTTGAGGAACGTTTTCCAAATTATTCCTTGAAAAATCTAGATGAAATTCTCCATAAGTCTATTGCCTTGAGTAAGATGAATTCCAATGATCCTAGGTTTGGTGATTTTCTATTTGAGCTTACAAATCTTATGCGTGCCAAAGGAGATGTTGGAATTATTAGTGATATTATTTCCGAAGTCATTAAAATTCATAAATAAGATCATTGTCAAACTCATTCTAATGAATCACCCTCTCTAGGAATTGATCCATCACATGACGATGTTCAACATGGATACTATGATGAGGATGATGATAGTGATTTTGATCTTGATGATGCAATGAGACACTTTGGTCTTATGGCAAATCTTCGGGGATATATGGCAGGAGGAAAGGAATGGGTTCTTGATAGTGGATGTACCGATCACATGACCGGAGATAAAGATATGTTTCATGAGCTTGCTGAAAATGATGGCCCTCGAAAGTATGTCACTTTTGGTGATAACTCAAAGGGTAAGGTGGTTGGCCTCGGTAAGGTGTCCATCTCACATGATAGCTCCATACAATATGTCATGCTCATTGAATCTCTTGGGTACAATTTACTTTCAGTATCTAGACTTTCTGATTTCGGTTTCAATGTCCTATTTACTGAGGTAGATTGCCAAGTGTTTCAAAGAGAAAATCATAAAATGGTCTTTACTGGTATACGTAGAGGTGATATCTACATTGTTGATTTCACTAAAAAGGCTCAACCTAGAACTTGCTTAATTCCGAAATCCTCTAAAGGCTGGTTATGGCATAGACGGTTAGGTCATATCCATGGCGTTAACAGTGTCATATTTGATAAGGATATACTTTGGAGCGCTTGTCAAGCAGGTAAACAGGTTGGAGGAAGGCATCTCATGAAGAACATCATGACCACAAGGAGGCCACTTGAGCTACTTCACATGGATCTTCACAAGCTACTCGGCAAGACGGCATACGAGCTCCTCACCGGTAACAAACCCCAAGTTGGATACTTTCAAGTATTCGGCTCAAAGTGCTACATTCTTGATAAGCACCATCGTTCTAAATTTGCTACTAAGTCTCATGAAGGTTTCCTACTTGGTTATGGCTCAAACTCTCACACTTACTGTGTCTACAATAGTTTCACCCGAAAGGTTCAAGAGACGGTAGATGTGAAGTTTGATGAACCTAACGGATCGCAAGTAGAGCAATTGCCAATTAATGTAGGAGACAAAGACCCTTCAGAAGCAATCCAAGACTTGTCTATTGGCAAGATTCGTCCAACGGAGGTGAAGGAGAGTACCTCGTCCGTCCAAGTGGAAGCTTCTACCTCACGACAAGGTGAACCAAGAGTCGATACAAAAGCATCCACAAGTGGAGCACACCCATACTAAGAAAATGAGGAAGTACACCAAGATGAACATCAACAACCTCCTTCTCCACCACGACAAGAGAACGACAACGTCAACAATGAAGAAGGCCAAGAGGAAGAACAAGATGAAGAAGATGTTCCACCAAGATCCATGCAAAATCTTTCACGAGTTCGAGCAAGAGTTGCTAAAGACCATCCCTTCGAGCAAATCTACAATGATATCCAAACCGGGAGAATCACTCGCTCTAAAACTCGTTTAGCTAACTTTTGTGAACATTATTCATTCATCTCTAGCATTGAACCTATGAAGGTTGAAGAAACTTTGGAAGATCCGGATTGGATAAAGGCCATGCATGAAGAGCTACACAACTTTGAGAGAAACCAAGTGTGGACATTGGTCGAGAAGCCCAACAACAACCACAACATCATCGGTACCAAATGGGTGTTTCGCAATAAGCAAGATGAAGATGTACAAGTAGTTCGCAACAAAGCACGTCTGGTCGCCCCAAGGCTACACTCAATTCAAAAGTATGGACTATGGTGAGACATATGCCCCCGTTGCTAGACTTGAGCCCATTCGCATCTTACTTGCCTATGCTAATCACCATGATATCACCTTGTACCAAATGGACATTAAAAGTGATTTTCTAAATGATGAAATAGTGGAGGAAGTTTATGTTAAGCAACCTCCTGGCTTTGTCAATCCTAAGAAACCTAATCATGTTTACAAACTTCACAAAGCTCTATATGGTCTTAAACAAGCTCCTAGAGCGTGGTACAAATGCTTGACCAGGTTCCTTATTGAAAAAGGCTTTGAAATTGGAAAAATTGGTTCTACTCTTTTTACTAAAAGGGTTAATGGAGAACTATTTGTGGGCCAAATCTATGTTGATGCTATTATATTTTGTTTAACTAACCCTCACTTTAGTGAAAAGTTTAAAAGGCTAATGTCGAAGAAGTTTGAGATGTCGATGATGAGTGAACTCAAATTCTTTCTCGGTTTGCAAATCAAGCAAACTAAGGAAGGTACCTTTGTCTCTCAAACAAAGTACTCCAAGGACTTATTCAAGAAGTTCAATATGCAAGAATGCAAAGGTATGACTACACCCATGCCTACTAGTGGACATCTTGATTTGACCAAAGATAGTGAACCGGTTGATCAAAAGGATTACCGCTCCATGATTGGTTCATTTTTATATCTATGTGCTTCACGTCTTGATATTATGCTAAGTGTGTGCATGTGTGCACGATATCAAGCCTCTCCTAAAGAATGTCATCTTAAGGCCGTGAAAAGGATAGTGAGATACTTAATCCATACACCAAATTTTGGCATTTGGTATCCAAAGAGGGCCTCTTTCAATCTTGTTGGCTACTCCGACTCGGACTACACAGGTGACAAGGTTGATAGAAAGTCCACTTCAGGTACTTGTCAATTTCTTGGTAGATCTCTTGTGTCTTGGTCCTCCAAGAAACAAAACTCGGTATCCTTATCCACCGCCGAAGCGAAATACATTGCCACTGGTTCATGTTGTGCTCAATTACTTTGGATGACTGATACGTCTCCAACGTATCTATAATTTTTGATTGTTCCATGCTATTATATTACCTGTTTTGGATGTTTATGGGCTTTATTTTACACATTTATATCATTTTTGGGACTAGCCTACTAACTGGAGGACCAGCCCGTATTACTGTTTTTTTTGCCTATTTCAGTATTTCAAAGAAAAGGAATATCAAACGGAGTCCAAACGGAATGAAACCTTCGGGAGCGATCTTTTTGGAACGAACGCAATCCAGAGGACTTGGAGTGCAAGTCAAGAAGCTGCCGAGGCGGCCACGAGGGTGGAGGGTGCGCCCCCCTGCTGGGCGCGCCCCCTGTCTCGTGGGCCCCTTGGGCGGCCACCGACGTACTTCTTCCTCCTATATATACCGACGTCCCTGAAAACATCCAGGGAGCCACCGAAACACAATTTCCACCGCCGTAACCTTTTGTATCCACGAGATCCCATCTTGGAGCCTTCGCCGATGCTCCGCCGGAGGGGGCTTCTACATCAATACCATAGCCCCTCTGATGAGTTGTGAGTAGTTTACCACAGACCTTCGGGTCCATAGTTATTAGCTAGATGGCTTCTTCTCTCTTTTTGGATCTCAATACCATGTTCTCCCCCTCTCTTGTGGAGATCTATTTGTTGTAACTCTTTTTGCGGTGTGTTTGTTGAGATCCGATGAATTGTGGGTTTATGATCAAGTTTATCTATGAGAAATATTTGAATCTTTTCTGAATTCTTTTATGTATGATTGAGTTATCTTTGCAAGTCTCTTTGAATTATCAGTTTGGTTTGGCCTACTAGATTGATCTTTCTTGCAATGGGAGAAGTGCTTAACTTTGGGTTCAATCTTGTGGTGTCCTTTCCTAGTGATAGCAGGGGCAGCAAGGCACGTATTGTATTGTTGCCATTGAGGATAAAAAGATGGGGTTTATATCATATTGCATGAATTTATTCCTCTACATCATGTCATCTTTCTTAATGCGTTACTCTGTTCTTATGATCTTAATACTCTAGATGCATGCTGGATAGCGGTCGATGTGTGGAGTAATACTAGTAGATGCAGGCAGGAGTCGGTCTACTTGTTGCGGACGTGATGCCAATATACATGATCATACCTAGATAATCTCATAATTATTCGTTTTCTATCAATTGCTTGACAATAATTTGTGCACCCACCGTAATACTTATGCTATCTTGAGAGAAGCAACTAGTGAAACCTATGGCCCCCAGGTCTATCTTTTATCATATAAGCTTTCAATCTACTTTTATTTGCATCTTTACTTTTTCAATCTATATTATAAAATACCAAAAATATATTTATCTTATCATACTATCTCTATCAGATCTCACATTCGCAAGTGGTCATGAAGGGATTGACAACCCCTTTTATCGCATTGGTTGCAAGTTCTTTGTTTGTTTGTGTATGTGCGTGGGACTTTTGAGGAGCCTCCTACTGGATTGATACCTTGGTTCTCAAAAACTGAGGGAAATACTTATGCTACTATTGCTGCATCACCCTTTCCTCTTCAAGGAAAACCAACGCAAGCTCAAGACGTAGCAAGAAGGATTTCTTGCGCCGTTGCCGGGGAGGTCTTCGCTCAAGTCAAGACACACCAAGTACCCATCACAAACTCATCTCCCTCACATTTACATTATTTGCTATTTGCCTCTCGTTTTCCTCTCCCCCACTTCACCCTTGCCGTTTTATTTGCCCTATCTTTCCCAATCTTCTTCTCCTCTCTTTTTCGCTTGCCTTTTTATGTTTGCTTGTGTGTTGGATTACTTGTTGCCATGGCAGAAGATAATACCAAATTGTGTGATTTCTCCAATACCAATAATAATGATTTCCTTAGGACTCCGAGTACTCCTCATAATGATGTTGAGTCTTGTGAAATCAATACTGTTTTGTTGAATCTTGTTATGAAAGATCAATTCACCGGCGTTCCTAGTGAAGATGCCGCTACCCATGTAAACAACTTTGTTGATTTGTGTGATATACAAAAGAAGAAAGATACGGATAATGATATTGTTAAATTGAAGTTATTTCCGTTTTCACTTAGAGATCGTGCTAAAGTTTGGTTTTCGTCTTTGCCTAAAAATAGTATTGATTCTTGGAACAAGTGCAAATATGCTTTTATCTCTAAATATTTTCCTCCTGCTAAGATCATCACTCTTAGGAATGATATTATGAATTTTAAACAACTTGATCATGATCACGTTGCCCAATCTTGGGAAAGAATGAAATTGATGATTCGCAATTGCCCTACTCATGGTTTGAATTTATGGATGATCATACAATTTTTTTTGCTGGATTAAACTTTGCTTCTAGAAATCTTTTAGATTCGGCCGCGGGAGGCACGTTTATGGAAATCACTTTAGGAGATGCTACAAAACTTCTTGATAATATTATGGCTAATTATTCTCAAAGGCACACCGAACAATCTACTAGTAAAAAAGTGCATGCTATAGAAGAAATTAATGTTTTAAGTGGAAAGATGGATGAACTATGAGATTGTTTGCTACTAAGAGTGCTTCTATTGATCCCAATGATATGCCTTTATCTACCTTGATTGAGAATAATAATGAATCTATGGATGTAAATTTTTTTGGTAGGAATAATTTTGGAAACAATGCTTATAGAGGAAAGTTTAAACCTAGACCGCTCCCTAGTAATTCCTCGAATAATTATGGAAATTCCTACAATAATTCTTATGGTAATTTTAATAAATTGCCCTCTGATTTTGAGCATAGTGTGAAAGAATTTATGATCTCTCAAAAGAATTTAATGACTTGCTTGAAGAAAAAATGCTCAAAGTTGATGATTTGGCTAGGAACATTGATAGTTTTTCACTTGATGTTGATTAAATTAAACTTAGATCTACTCCTCCCAAGCATGATATCAATGATTCTCTCAAAGCAATGAGAATTTCCATTGACGAGTGCAAAGAAAGAACCGCCAGATTGCGTGCTAAGAAAGATTGCTTTATAAAAGCGTGTTCTTCTAGTTTCCATGCAAATAATGATGAAGATCTTAAAGTTATTTATGTGTCCCCTATTAGATCTTTGTTTTGCAATATGAATCTTAATAATAATGGGACTAGAGATGAGTCAATTTTAGTTATAAGGCGTCCCAATAATTCAGAGTTTTTAGATCTTGACGCTAAATTTGGTAAAAGTGGGATTGGAGAGGTCATGACTTTAAATAGCATTGAACCCACTATCTCGGATTTCAAGGAATTTGATTATGATAATTGTTCTTTATAAAGTTGTATTTCCTTGTGCAATCCATTGTGAATTCTCCTCATGCTTATATTCAAAATAAAGCTTTTACCAAACATATCATTGATGCCTTGATGCAATCTTTTGATGAAAAACTCAATTTGGAAGTTTCTATAACTAGAAAACTTAATGATGAGTGGGAACCTACTATAAAAATTAAAGTTGAAGATCATGAGTGTTTTGCTTTGTGTGATTTGGGTGGTAGTGTTTCCACGATTCCGAAAACTTTACGTGATATTCTAGGTTTCCATGATCTTGATGATTGCTCTTTAAATTTGCACCTTGCGGATTCCACCTTTAAGAAGCCAATGGGAAGGATCAATGATGTTCTCATTGTTGCAAATAGAAATTTGATGCCCGTAGATTTTATCGTTCTTGATATAGATTGCAATTTTTCTTGCCCTATTATACTTGGTAGACCTTTCCGTAGAACAATTGGCGCAATTATTGATATGAAGGAAGGGAATATTAGATTCCAATTTCCATAAAGGAAGGGCATGGAGCACTTTCCAAGAAAGAAAATTAAATTACCTTATGAATCTATCATGCGAGCTACTTATGAATCAAGTGCCAAAGATGGCACTACTTAGATCTATCTTCGCTTTTATGCCTAGCTAGGGGCGTTAAACGATAGCGCTAGTTGGGAGGCAACCCAATTTTCTTTGTGTTCTTTGTTTTTGTTCCTGTTTAGTAATAAAATTTGCATATAATTTATGTTTAGATGTGTTTTCATGTTTTAATTAGTGTTTGTGCCAAGTAGAACCTATAGGATAACCTATGATGATAGTTAATTTGATTCTGCTGAAAAACAGAAACTTTGCGCTCACGAGAAAAAATGCAATAAATCAGAGAAACGTGCTTTTGCATTGATTCTTTTTTCTGTAGATCAATAGACAAATTTTCCAGGACGTCCTATTTTGGTAGGATTTTTAGAGTTCCAGAAGTTTGCGTTAGTTACAGATTAATACAGACTGTTCTGTTTTTGACAGATTCTGCCTTTCGTGTGTTGTTTGCTTATTTTGATGCATCTATGGCTAGTATTAAGTGGTATGAACCATAGAGAACTTTAAATACAGTAGGTTTAACACCAATATAAATAAATAATGAGTTCATTACAGTACCTTATGTGGTGGTTTTGCTTTTTTTCACTAACGGAGCTTATGAGATTTCCTGTTGAGTTTTGTGTTGTGAAGTTTTCAAGTTTTGGGTAAAGATTTGATAGATTATGGAATAAGGAGTGGCAAAATCCTAAGCCTGGGGATGCCCATGGAACCCCAAGATATTCAAGAATAGCCAAAATCCTAAGCTTGGGGATGCTCCTGGAAGGCATCCCCTCTTTCGTCTTCATTCATTGGTAACTTTACTTGGAGCTATATTCTTATTTGCCACATGATATGTGTTTTGCTTGGAGCGTCGTGTATGATATTAGTATTTTATTTTTAGTTTACCACAATCATCCTTGCTGTACACACCTTTTGGGAGAAGCCCACTTGATTGAAATTTATTAGAATACTCTATGTGCTTCACCTATATCTTTTGAGCTAGATAGTTTTTGCTCTAGTGCTTCGCTTATATCTTTTAGAGCACGGCGGTGGCTTAATTTTGTAGAAATTTCTAGTCTCTCATGCTTCACTTATATTATTTTGAGAGTCTCTTAGAACAGCATGGTATTTGCTATGGTTATGAATTTGGTCCTAGAATGATGAGCATCCAATTTGGGTATAATAAAAACTATCATAGAAAGTGCATTAAACACTAGGATCAATTTGGTGGTTGATAATTGTTTTGAGATATAAAGGTAGTAATGTTAGGTTCATGCTAGTGGGTAATTATGAATTGAGAAATATTTGTGTTGAAGTTGGCAAGTCCCGTAGCATGCACGTATGGTAAAAGTTGTGTGACAAATTTGTTGCATGAGGTGCTCTTTTGAGTGTCTTCCTTATGAGTGGCAGTCAGGGACGAGCGATGGTCTTTTCGTACCAATCTATCCCTCTAGGGGCATGCGTAGTAGTACTTTGCTTCGAGGGCTAAGTAGATTTTTGCAATAAGTATATGAGTTCTTTATGGCTAATGTGAGTCCATGGATATACGAACACTCACCCTTCCACTTAGCTAGCCTCCTTTATACCGCGCAACTTTCGCCGGTATCATGCACCTATTATTTACCTTCTCAAAACAGCCACCATACCTACCTATTAGGGCATTTCCATAGCCATTCCGAGATATATTGCCATGCAACTTCCCATCGTTCTGTTATTATGACACGCATTATCATTGTCATATTGCTCTTTGCATGATCATGTAGTTGACATGTATTTGTGGCAAGGCCACCTTCATAATTTTCATACATGTCGCTCTTGATTCATTGCATATCCCGGTACACCGCTGGAGGCATTCATATAGAGTCATATCTTGTTCTAGCTTTGAGTTGTAATTCTTGAGTTGAAAATCAGTAAAAGTGTGATGATCTTCATTATTAGAGCATTGTCCCAGTGAGGAAAGGATGATGAAGACTATGATTCCCCCACAAGTCGGGATGAGACTTCGGACTTTAAAAGAAAAAAAAGAGAAAAAAGAAAAAAAAAGAAAATAATACTAATAAAATGAGAGAAAAAGAGAGAAGGGACAATTGCTACTATCTCTTTTCCACACTTGTGATTCAAAAATAGCACCATGATCTTCTTGATAGAGAGTCTCCTATGTTGTCACTTTCATATACTAGTGGGAATTTTTCGTTATAGAACTTGCCTTGTATATTCCAATGATGGGATTCCTCAAAATGCCCTAGGTCTTCGTGAGCAAGCAAGTTGGATGCACACCCACTTAGTTTCTTTTGTTGAGCTTTCATATATTTATAGCTCTAGTGCATCCGTTGCATGGCAATCCCTACTCACTCACATTGATATTTATTAATGGGCATCTCCATAGCCCGTTGATACGCCTAGTTGATGTGAGACTATCTTCTCCCTTTTTTGTCCTAACAACCACCACCATATACCACCATAGTGCTATGTCCATGGCTTGCGCTCATGTATTGCGTAACAGTTGAAAAAAGCTGAAGCTCGTTAAAAAGTATGAACCAATTGCTCGACTCGTCATCGGGGTTGTACATGATGGGAATATTTTGTGTAATGAAAATGAAGCATGGCCTAACTATATGATTTTTTAGGGATAAGCTTTCTTTGGCTATGCTATTTTGATAGGACATGATTATTTGTTAGTATGCTTCGAAGTATTGTTATTTTTATGTTTTATAAGCTTTTATCTTGAATCATTTGGATCTAAAAAATCATGCCACAATAACGAAAATTACATTGAGAATTATGCTAGGTAGCATTCCACATCAAAAATTCTATTGTTATCATTTACCTACTCGAGGACGAGCAGGAATTAAGCTTGGGGATGCATGATACGTCTCCAACGTATCTATAATTTTTGATTGTTCCATGCTATTATATTACCTGTTTTGGATGTTTATGGGCTTTATTTTACACATTTATATCATTTTTGGGACTAACCTACTAACCGGAATGCAAGTCAAGAAGCTGCTGAGGCGGCCATGAGGGTGGGGGGCGCGCCCCCCTGCTGGGCGCGCCCCCCTGTCTCGTGGCCCCCTCGGGCAACCACCGACGTACTTCTTCCTCCTATATATACCCACGTACCCTGAAAACATCCAGGGGGTCACGGAAACACAATTTCCACCGCCGTAACCTTCTGTATCCGCGAGATCCCATCTTGGAGCCTTCGTCGGTGCTCCACCGGAAGGGGAATCGACCACAGAGGGCTTCTACAACAACACCATAGCCCCTCCGATGAGTTGTGAGTAGTTTACCACAGACCTTCGGGTCCGTGGTTATTAGCTAGATGGCTTCTTCTCTCTTTCTGGATCTCAATACCATGTTCTCCCCCTCTCTTGTGGAGATCTATTTGATGTAACTCTTTTTGCGGTGTGTTTGTCGAGATCCGATGAATTGTGGGTTTATTATCAAGTTTATCTATGAGAAATATTTGAATCTCCTCTGAATTCTTTTATGTATGATTGAGTTATCTTTGCAAGTCTCTTTGAATTATCAGTTTGGTTTGGCCTACTAGATTGATCTTTCTCGCAATGGGAGAAGTGCTTAGCTTTGGGTTCAATCTTGCGGTGTCCTTTCCCAGTGACAGCAGGGGTAGCAAGGCACGTATTGTATTGTTGCCATCGAGGATAAAAAGATGGGGTTTATATCATATTACATGAGTTTATCCCTCTACATCATGTCATCTTTCTTAATGTGTTACTCTGTTCTTATGAATTTAATACTCTAGATGCATGCTGGATAGCGGTCGATGTGTTGAGTAATAGTACTAGATGCAGGCAGGAGTCGGTCTACTTGTTGCATACGTGATGCCTATATACATTATCATGCCTAGATAATCTCATAATTATTCGCTTTTCTATCAATTACTTGACAGAAATTTGTGCACCCACCGTAATACTTATGCTATCTTGAGAGAAGCCACTAGTGAAACCTATGTTCCCTAGTCTATCTTTTATCATATAAGCTTTCAATCTACTTTTATTTGCATCTTTACTTTTCCAATCTATATTATAAAATACCAAAAGTATATTTATCTTATCATACTATCTCTATCAGATCTCACTTTCGCAAGTGGCCGTGAAGGGATTGACAACCCCTTTATCGCGTTGGTTACGAGTTCTTTGTTTGTTTGTGTAGGTGCGTGGGACTTTTGAGGAGCCACCTACTGGATTGATACCTTGGTCCTCAAAAACTGAGGGAAATACTTACGCTACTATTGCTGCATCACCCTTTCCTCTTCAAGAAAAACCAACGCAAGCTCAAGATGTAGCAATGACCCAAACTCTGAAAGATTATGGGATATATTTGAAACATGTTCCATTGCTTTGTGACAATGAAAGTGCTATCAAGATTGCTCACAATCTCGTGCAACACTCTTGAACTAAGCATATTGAAGTTCGTCATCATTTCATTTGAGATCACATTGCCAAAGGGGACATTAATCTTAAACATGTTCGCACCGATAAGAAATTAGTGGATATATGCACTAAACCACTTGATGAGAAAGTGTTTTGCAGGTTAAGAGGTGAATTTAACATCATTGATGCTTCAAATTTGGAGTAGGAACTCCATTTGTATACATGCAAGGCATGAGCCTATGACTAATCCTTGATATTTCTCTTATGATGATAATCTTATGTCTTGGATATATTTGCACCCTGCATGTTATCCAACCCTTGTAGGTACTTGGATGAATCTAAATCTATGAGATTGCAACTCACTCACATCTTGAGCAATCTCTACATCACCAAGTCTCTACACAATGGTGGTTGAAGACAAGGAAGCATGAAACCATTCAAACATATCCTTTGACAAATTCTATGTTGAGTTTCATGATTGTCATTTTGGATACACAAGTGCTCTTCCTTACAAAACTAACCCATGTAGGTAGATGAACTCAAATTCCAAGTGGTGCTCCCAACTCTTGATGAGCTACATCAACCTTGAGAAACCCACACAAGTTCAACTACACGATCACGATCAACACCACCACCCAAGGTATGTTATTCCATCCTAGAGAAGCTTTACTCGAAGTCAACTCGACAAGATGTGAATACATCAAGATGCTTAAATGAAAAATGGTAACCCCATTTTGAGCTTAAACGATGAGTATGACCTATGATCAAGTGATCTCACTTGACTCCTATGTCAATATACTCTAACATAGGTGACTTTGTCGCCGACCAATTCTAGATGAAGTTCTCTTGTGTTCTTTTCTGTGCTCTTGCATTTTATTCTCATGCATATTCGTTTCCCCTTTCAAAAAAAAACTTCATCTAGATTTCTTTTCTGTTCTGCATTCCCTTCACTCAATTCTTTGCAAATCTTCCAGTTAATTCCTTGCAAATCCTGATGAGATTTTTACTTGACTAGTGAGCTGAGGTGACAAGTGTTTTCTCTGTGATGAACTCGGTCATACCGGTCTAATGACTTCGGCTCAACCGACACCTTTCGGTGCAACCGAAATGTACAGCTCGGTGCCACCGATTTCACTACAGGAAAAACAACTTGCCACTCATTCCTACTTTCCTTTTGATCCAGCTCCACTCAATGATTCTTGTCCTCTACCAGCACCACATTTGACTTGCAGCTTTGTTCTGTGACTCAAGGACCAAACCCATTGTAACAAGGGGGAGAGATAGATCACATTGTAACCCTTCTTGGAAATTGATGTCAAAGGGGGAGAGAGATCACATCAAAGCTTAATCATTTCTACAGGGGGAGGAATACTCAGGAAGAGAGAGAGATCCCAGATGCTTGGTGTTCAAGAGGAGAGAAGTCACATGTATTTAAGAGGGGAAAGACATGTTCAAATTTGATTGATTGCATTAGCTCTGTTTCTTTTCTTTGCTCTGATTTTCTGTTCCCTATCTTCTCCCAATATCCCAGGCTAGATTCAGGGGGAGCAAGACATCTAAGGGAAGGAACTCCTTGAATTCATTGCACATCTTTACCTTTGGGGACATGTCTAAATCCATTGTAGTACTTAGTACTCACTCTACATGTCATCCCAGTCTTGGTTCTCTTGTGGTTCCTTTTGTTTGCTCTGGCTAGTAGGTGTATCTGTGTTATCTAACCCTGTTTACGCAGGTTCATTCCCTCCCAAGCCAACTCAAGACCACAAGGTAAGTACATGCATCACAGTCATGTGTATGAAGATTTCTTGCTGATGTACATACTGTTTGCAAGAAGGACTCATGATCATGATGGTACATTCCCCATATTCACATCATTTGCTCTAATGCATATAGCCAAGATACATGTAACACATTGCTTACTCTGTTATGCCTATGCATTCAGATGCTCCTATATTCCATATTTACATGATTTCATACATGTAGGGGGAGCTTATGCATGTTACATGTCTTTCCAAAGCTTTACTTGTTATTCTCTATATCTTTATCTAAAGCTTTGATGTATGTTGTCATCAATTACCAAAAAGGGGGAGATTGAAAACACAAGTGCTCCCTGGGTGATTTTGGTAATTTATATCAACATATCTCTTGTTGGACTAATACCTTTACCTAGTATGTTTCAGAAAAGTTCAACAATGGAGTGGCATGGACTAGAGGATGTGGAACCCCTTCAAGTTGCTAAGGACAAAAGGATTGGCTCAAGCTCAAAGCACAAGACACTACATTTTCCATTTTAGTGATCCAAGATCACATTGAGTCTATAGCAAAAGCCAATACTATCAAGATGGGATGAGGTGTTGCATAATGGCTTGCTTGCTCGAAGTGCTTAGTGATACGCTCCAAAGCCCTCAACCACTTTCTCACATCCACATATGTCCCAAACCAAAAGTCAAACTCGGCCACACCGATTCTTTCCATCCGGCGCCACCGAGTTCTCATGACATAGCCGCTACCACAAACCCTAGTCTTTTCGGTCTCACCGATAGGGATCTCGGTCTCACCGAGATGAGATTGTAATCTCTCTGTGTAGGTCTATTACCAAAATCGGTCTCACCGAGTTTGGGTAATCGGTCCTACCGAGATTACAATGCAAACTCTGTGTTCCCCTTCATAACGTTTCGGTCCAACCGAGATGAGCGAATCGGTCCCACCGAGTTTGCCTGACCAACTCTCTGGTTAGCTTATTACTAAAATCGGTCTCACCGAGTTTGTTTAATTGGTCTCACCGAGATTACATTATGCCCTAACCCTAACCATATCGGTCCCATCGAGTTGACATGTCGGTCCCACCGAAAATCCTAATGGTCACTTTATTTGCTAAATCGGTCCGACCGAGTTTCACGATTCGGTCCTAACGAGATTGGTAAGTTGTGTGTAGCGGTTAGATTTTGTGTGGAGGCTATATATACCGCTCCACCCACTCTTCGTTCGTGGAGAGAGCCATCAGAACATGCCTACACTTCCAACCTAGATTTTCTGAGAGAGAAGCACCTACACTTGTGTTGAGGTCAAGATATTCCATTCCTACCATGTGAATCTTGATCTCTAGCCTTCCCCAAGTTGCTTTCCACTCAAACCTTCTTTCCACCAAATCTAAATCGTGTGTGAGAGAGTTGAGTGTTGGGGAGACTATCATTTGAAGCACAAGATCAAGGAGTTCATCAACAACACACCATTTGATACTTCTTGGAGAGTGGTGTCTCCTAGATTGGCTAGGTTGCACTTGGGAGCCTGCGTCAAGATTGTGGAGTTGAACCAAGGACTTTGTAAGGGCAAGGAGATCGCCTACTTCGTGAAGATCTACCCTAGTGAGGCAAGTCCTTCGTGGGCGACGGCCATGGTGGGATAGACAAGGTTGCATCTTCGTGGACCCTTCGTGGGTGGAGCCCTCTGTGGACTCGCGCAACCGTTACCCTTCATGGGTTGAAGTCTCCATCCACATGGATGTACGATAGCACCACCTATCGGAACCACGTCTCAAAAATCTCCGTGTCTCCAAATTCCGTTTGCACATTCCAATCCCATACCTTTACATTCTTGCAAATTGCATGCTTTACTTTCCGCTGTTCATATACTCTTTGCATGCTCGCTTGATATGTATTGTGAATGTTAAACTTGTGCCAAAACTCCACTTCGACTTCAAAAAATAATTAAAAACTGCAACTTTTCTCACTCAGTGTCTAATCACGCCCCTCTAGACACCTCTTCTCGATCCTTTCGCGCCCACGCCAGGCCGAACTCCGGCGGCCGCAAAAGAGCTCACCGCCGTCAGCTTCCGCCACCCCAGCTGTTGTCGCTTGTTGCTTGGCTGCGCCTCACTCCGAGGAACCTGTAGGAGCAAACTGCGCATCGAATGGCGCTCTGTAGCGAGCGCACGGTGCACCTCTGCCGTCGGCCGTGGCCATCGCCGGCGGAACTCCGGTGGCTGACATGGCCCATTAGTTAGGTGCTAATCGCGTTTAGTTAGTGTCCCGTGTCAATGACATATGGGCCCCATGCCGTTAACTAACCATAGTTTAACTCCTGTTTAGTTTAATTAAGTTAATCACAGTGGCCCGACGCCTCGGTGTTGACCTCACTGATGTGGCCGTTGACCGGACCCACATGTGTGTGTCAGTAACTGACACTGGGTCACTGACTAGTGGGTCCCACTGGCCAGGTTTGACCTGGACTGGGTCTGTTGACCTGCTGAAGTCAGCATAACGTAGTGCTGACACAATAAACATTTTCTAGGATTTTAAATAAATTAGAAATGATTTATAAATTTCAGAAAATGTCCAAAACTTCAAAAATTCGTAGAAATTCAACCATAACTCCGAATGAAATAATTTATATATGAAAAATGATCAGAAAAATCCAATCTATCCATGTGTACTGGTTTCATGCATGTTCAAACAACTTAACCTTGCTTTTTGTTCAAAACATGATAAATCACTATTTAAATTCATAATTTGAGTTTGGGGTTGAACCTTTGGTTCAAAATGACTCAAACCCATCTGGTTTTAGTTGCATTAGCTCAACCATAACATATTTCCATGTCATGATCATGCATCATATTGTGCATTGCATTGATTGTGTTGTTCCTTGTTTGCCGATATTTGTCCCCTCTCAGTAGACAATGTTCCGACGATGTGATCGATGAGATCGATGAGGAACTATACTGTCTTCAGAAGTGCCAGGCAAGCAAAAACCCCTTGTTCATTCTGATACAATCCCACTCTCTCGCTCCTACTCTCTTTTACTGCATTAGGAAAACAACGTTTCAACTTTTACATGCTGCGGTAGCTGAACCCCTTTCCTCTGCATGACCTGTCATTGCCTCAGTAAATAGATGAAACCCACAGGTATGAGTAGGAGTTGTTTGAGCCCTGTTGTGCGTACTCATTCATGCTTGTTTATCATGCCTGCTACTGCTAAGAGTTGAGTCAGGTCTAATTCATCAGAATGAATTGGAATGGTGATGAACATGTCCTACTGTGTGTGAGCTAAGTGTGTGAACACGATTTGGTAAAGGTAGAAGTGAGAGGCCATGTAGGAGTACATGGTGGATTGTCTCATTGAAACCGTCATCAGGAACCGAGTTCTGTGTTTGTGATCCATGAACAACTACTACCACGCGTTGGGCCCGAAACCAATGGACCCTCTCGACTTATTAACCGCCCTTGTCCTCTGTCCAGTAGTTGCAAGTAGTCTCAGGTGTTTGTAGTATGCTGGAGGCCGTGCGCAGCGCTGACCCGAGGGGTGGGCTGTGATGCGGTAGGCATGTGGCCCAGTGTACGGAGTTGCCTGTTTGGTGAACCGGGAACCCTGCACACATGATTGTTGCTTTATTATCGACCATCGGATTTATGACATGCATAATATTGACATTAGCCTTGTCTTTCTAGTACTATGGAGATTATGTTTTGATGGTTGAATTCATAACAATGGCCAAGGTGTTGGTGTTGTTTATATATCTCCTTATGGTGCTATTTTGTGAAGCCTCATGTCACTTCAAATATATTTTTTGCACAATAATCAAAGCCGAATATCAATGTTATTCGGTTTGGATCTTTTGGGTGTCATAGGTGCTATGTACATTGAGGCTTTTGGTGTTTCGTTATGAGTAGTGCAATAAATATCCAAGGGTTATAAATGTTTTGACCAATCACTTATAGTTTACCTTGAGGTATCTCTTGATATAAAATTAACCTTGGGTTGCTTTAATATTTCTCATATATCTAGACATGAAAATTGAAGAGCAAATGAGTTGGCGCAATAAGCATTCGGCTACCATGTTGATCATGGTGTATTGCACATCTATCAATAGCTGATGCTTGATCTCACCGACATAGGTAAGGCCGAACCAAAGCCCACTGCTTCTGCCACTAATGAAATTTGTATGCAGGTGAAAGAAACGATTAGAGGGAATTCATTCTTGATTGTCTGCAAAATCCCAGTGAAAGGGTGAACACTATGGTTCAGAGGATGACTTTGAAATACATATCTATGGAAATTTATCACAGGATTGTTAATGAAATTGAGAAGGTTTCGCCCAAGTTTGCATCAAGGATTCAAACAAGTAATAGCCATATATACTTATATCCCTAAGAAGATGTAGAATGGCCGATGGAGTGTTGATATCGTCCTTAGAACCAACATGGTACAAGTTATTTTTCGACACGCTAGCTATGCTGAAAAACAAGGGGGCATGTGTTGACGCTCAAAATTGGCAGTCATAAAATTAGCTTAGGTTATATCAAGACTAATTCAAACTTATGGTTGGAAGTCACCTTGGAATGTCTCTCTTCGAGAAGATCAAGATGGTCTAAAACGGAGCTCGGATGCGAAAGTTATGACAAGTTCAGAGATGCTCATATTGACGTCAGATTATGAAATGGCCAGGAACTCAATTAATGTGGCCTCGGATGAAAAATGTATCAACACGAAAGTTATGCGTCTCGTCGAAACGGTTGATTTTGATATAAAAATCATCTTAATCTGAGGTTGTATGTAACCTGTGGAAGCAAAACATGGTCAGAAACAGAAGCTGCAGAGTCATTTCGGACCGACCGAATTGATTTGGTCGATGAGACCGAGTTGGTCCAGAAAATTACGAGAGAGTTTGCAATGTTCACTCGGTAGGACCGAAGCAAACCAATCGGTGAGACCGAGTTGATCCAAGAAACTACCGAAGGATACAGAGAGTTGGCAACGTTCACCCGGTGGGACCGAAACGAACCAATCGGTGGGACCAAGTTGATCCGGGAAATTACCGAAGATTCCTGTCCGAGTTAGGTTAGGGTTTTTTGATATTTTGGACGGAATTTTTAGTCCTTTTCTTGTACGGGAAGTCCAGTCGCCTCATAAATAGATAGAGGTGATGACCGATTGAACAACACACAATCGACAAGTCAATCTATTATCTTTTACCTTTACTTTTCTCCTTCTCCCTTGTTCTTCTTCTTTCTCGTTCTTCGCTTGTTCTTCTTCATTGCAGGGCGGCGATCCACGAGGCCCTAGGGGCGACCAGGTCAACCTAGGGCAGCCCATAGCCACCGCGCGCCCTGATGGGGTCCCTCCCGGGCGTGTGGGGTTTCGGGTCTACAAAAGCGCGTGCCAGATTGTCCTGCGTACCGCGCTTCCGGCAGGTCTCCTTCGACGTGAGCTGCGGTGCATCACCCTCGGCGTCGGAGGTACATAGTGACGTGTTCATGTGTGAACACACTTTTGGGCGACTCCGTTGGGGACGAAGCTTCGAACGGTCTCCGGCCCGTTCTTGCTAGAAAGAGATCATCATCTAGGGTTTGTAGTCTACAAAGGTAATATGAATACGCAATCCCCTTATGTAGATGCAAATAATTCATATGGTGTTACTAGATCGTTCAATGAGTATACTCTGTCGGCCAACCCTAGTTTTTTCAATCATGCAACTAACTACGTGCAAGGGCCGATTCAAAGTAATTTATGTACTTCAACTTCTTATGATATTAGTAACATGCACCATATGTATCCCAACTCACATGCATCGGCAACCCAGCAAATTCATATGCCGATGAGCAACATGATGAGTTCGATTAATCAATTTGAAACACCCCAAGTTAGAATTTTCAATGCCTTGCAAGAAAGTGTTTCACCCTTTTATTCATCGGCAACTAATGTGCAATATAGTAATCCAACCATGCCGATGAATGAGAGAATTGGCCATGCTACTAGTGGCTATTCGGCCAGTTACTCTCGACCATCACATGCTACACCTCATGTTAGTAATTTTTCGGCACCGTATACAACTGTAGATGCTCATAATTCGGCTCTGCACCTTCATGGTCATAGCCGAATAAGTGAAAATTTTCCAGGAGTGCACATGCCATCATCTAATAGTGTAGCATATAATGCATCCTCTACACAATTGCATAATTTCGGCAACACCTCATTGCCAAAAGAGTCTAAAAATATTATGGAGCAATCCCTTAAAGAATGGGAAGTGGCTACATTAAAAAGGGATATAGCCCAAAATAACAAGATTAGTGTTGTTTGCCTTGAAGAACATGAAAAGGGGTTATTTCCTGATTATGCCGCAATAAAAGCTAGAGTTTTGCAAGAATATGAATCTTTGCCAATTGATAAAATTGCCGAGCAAAAATATGGTTTTACAACAATGCATACGTCTTCACCTAGTACTACATCATATTATACACCCCTACACTATTGCAAAATTCCGACAGCACCCGTGCGTCATTGCCGAAAAATTCTAAAAACATTGGGGGGCAATCATATCCGAAGTGGGCTGAAATTGAGAAAAAGCTTAAAGCCAATTTTGTCGCTCGCCGCCAGAAACAAATAGGAAAAGAATTGGCTCAGATAAAAGAAGCATTGCCACTTGGTAGTATCAATGAAAAGAAGGATGATTCGGAACTTGAAAGTGCTTCGGTTGATAAAGCCGAATCAAGTAGTATATATTCCAAATCAATCAAATCTAAAGAAGCAAGCATTATTGAGAAACGGCATGGCAAGCATAGCAAAACAACCATCCTTGATTTTTCTGAAGTTAATGGAACCTACTTCCTGGCCTATGAGTTCCGTGCTGTAGAAATTAACAAGCCTCAAGGTCAAGAGCAAGTAGCCGAACAAAGTTCGGCTGATAAGGATCTTCAAGGTAATGATGCACGGAATAAAAAAAGGATGATGAAAAGGCATTGGAGAGACATCCAAAGACGAAGCTATATATTGTTCAAGTCACACCACCATCATGCTCTCCGAACATATTTGAAGAGGTATGCATAGCGAGTAATTTACCTATTTTCAGATTTGGTCGCAACTTGCTTATTGATGCATCTATAAGAAATATTGTCATAACTAATTTTGAAAGACCAATGAAGAAGGGTAATTTATTTGTTAGCAATAAAATTTTTATGGAACATATCGGTCAACCCATTGCACCATTTATAAAGACCGATAATGACTTATTGTTACAGCCAAAGCTTTCCCCGTTGCTTTATGTAAAGTTCATATCTTGTTGGGTAGCTTTGCTTATTTCATACTTGGCTTGCACTTGGTCTCAACTAAGACATGTATGTTCTAAATATCTTCGTTTCAGAAATTTAAAGCCAAGGTTAAATTCTATTGACAAAACCGATGCTAATATAATATCTTATCCAGAGACATCGGAGATAGAGTGGAAAATGCAATGCATAGCCGAATGGGGAGATTCCAAATCTGAACCATTCATTTGCTTATCTCCAAAGCCGTTCAAACAACAAGATCGGCTAGAAAACAAAAAGTATACCTTCAATTCAAGCATGTGTGATCAAATATTTGATTTGTTGCTGAAAAATAATTACGTTACAATTCTTGATCACCATGTTAAGCCATCAATCCAAGGACGAATGTATTGTAAGTTGCATGATTCGTCCAAGCATAATTTTGAGGATTGCAACATGTTTCGTCAAATAGTTAAATCAGCCATTGAAAAAGGACGATTGAAGTTTGTTGAAACACCAAGAGATGACCAGTCTATTCCGATTGGTCCCGATGGCAAAAAGTTTTTGCATCGACTGCTTCAAGCCAATCCATTTGAAGAGAAGGTAAAAGCTGCAGGTGATGGGATCAAGCTTTCAAGTAAAGAAGTTGTTGAAGAGCATAATGAACATAATCTTGAGGGCGAGAATTCCATCGAAACTACAATGGAGATGCCAAGGACTGGGGAGGGGGGGCAACAAGCAAATCCAATGATCGATGAAAGCAAACCAAAAGAAAACAAAGGCCGAAAGCGCAAGTGTAAGAGATCAATAATCACCTTTGTTGAACTATTGGAAAATATCAAAAGAAGAGTGAAGAGAAGAATGCTTATCAGCCAACTCATGCAAAGAAACCAAGATCACCCCAAGGCACAAATATGAGGATTGGTATTGGCAAAGTGAGAATTTTATTGCAACATATTCATATCCTTATTTTGGGCCGCCAATGCCAATGCCGTGGATACCTCCCTATGCTCATGTTGATTCATATCCATCATGGGATAGGTATGATACAAGGGCACATTCTCCATATTATTTTAGACCATCTCATCAATATTATGCAGCTCCGAGAAGATCAACATTTGAACAGTCACATATTAAAGACCGTTTCAATCATAAGGAATTGGTCAACAGCTCAAGAAAGAATAAGCAAGTTTACCGCGTTAAAAGAGATGGTCGTAAGAGTGCTACTTCAGATTTGATCTCAAATGAAAAGGAGCCAATTAAAGTATTAACATTGGCTACTAAAGGCAATGAGTCAAGTCAATCAAGTGCCAAATCTGAAGATAAGAAGTTGAGAGTGCACAAGGTAAAACAAGAATTGCCATTACTTCAAACAAAATCACAGTCGAGGTGCCCACTCGGTTTATTGTATTGGCAAAACAAGAAATTACAAAAACTTAGTGCACAAGAACTTGAGGAAAGGAATATGGCATGGGTTCCCAAGGGAAGTACTCAAAGTAAGAATTATGTGCAAGCTTCCATTACAAGAAGTGCGGCAAAGATGAAGAAGCAAAAGAGTGAAAACTATGAAGGACCAAGCCAAAGGTTTCAACATCTTCGGTCCACACATTATCCATATTCTTTAACTATGCCATTAATGCCTATGCCATGGAATTCATCATCAGGTATGATTGGTTGCCCTCAATGGGCTTATAATGATCCATGGTTGCAATATAACTTCTTACGTCATGAAAGGGTATTACCAAATCACTATACATTTGATTATCTACAAGTTTGTTGCTGATCCAAAGGGCCGAAATACTTGATTTGTCACTTCCTTTGTTTATTTCGCCTACATGTGCTTTGAATGAAGTTTACATGGTAATGGCCGATATTTATCTATCGTCCTAAGAGTATGTCAATGCATGGCGGTGTAGTATTCTAACATCGTCTTTAGTTCGATTAGAGAGTGAGACAAGATACATGTTCATGGAAATCTATATGTATACTTATATTATGCTTGCATGGAGATGAAACACTATGACCGATGACATTCAAAATATGTTGCATAGACCAATTCATAGAAATTGAGTGGGTTTATGCTTTGATTTAATATATATGCTTTGGCCTACGAATTTTTCAAGTCTATGAGAAGCCAAATCATTGTTGTTTTATTATCGACCATCGGATTTATGACATGCATAATATTGATATTAGCCTTGTCTTTCTAGTACTATGGAGATTATGTTTTGATGGTTGAATTCATAACAATGGCCAAGGTGTTGGTGTTGTTTATATATCTCCTTATGGTGCTATTTTGTGAAGCCTCATGTCACTTAAAATATATTTTTTTGCACAATAATCAAAACCGAATATGCAATGTTATTCAGTTTGGATCTTTTGGGTGTCATAGGTGCTATGTACATTGAGGCTTTCGGTGTTTCGTTATGAGTAGTGCAATAAATATCCAAGGGTTATAAATGTTTTGATGAATCACTTATAGTTTACCTTGAGGTATCTCTAGATATTAAATTTACCTTAGGTTGCTTTAATATTTCTCATATATCTAGACATGAAAATTGAAGAGCAAATGAGTTGGCGCAACAAGCATTCGGCTACCATGTTGATCATGGTGTATTGCACATCTATCAATAGATGATGCTTGATCTCACCGACATAGGTAAGGCCGAACCAAAGCCCACTGCTTCGCCACTAATGAAATTTGTATGCAGGTGAAAGAAAGGATTAGAGGGAATTCATTCTTGATTTTCTGCAAAATCCTAGCGAAAGGGTGAACACTATGGTTTGGAGGATGACTTTGAAATACATATCTATGGAAATTTATCACCGGATTGTTAATAAAATTGAGAAGGTTTCGCCCAAGTTTGCATCAAGGATTCAAACAAGTAATAGCCATATATACTTATATCCCTAAGAAGATGTAGAATGGCCGATGGAGTCTTGACATCGTCCTTAGAACCAACATGATACAAGTTATTTTTCGGCACGCTAGCTATGCCGCAAAACAGGGGGACATGTGTTGACGCTCAAAATTGGCATAGTCATAAAATTAGCTTAGGTTATATCAAGACTAATTCAAACTTATGATTGGAAGTCACCTTGGAATGTCTCTCTTTGAGAAGATCAAGATGGATATGAAGATGGTCTAAAACGGAGCTCGGATGCAAAAGTTATGTCAAGTTTAGAGATGCTCATATTAACGTCAGATTATGAAATGGCCAGGAACTCAATTAATATGGCCTCGTATGAAAAATGTATCAACATGAAAGTTATGCGCCTCGTCGAAACGGTTGATTTTGATTTAAAAATCATCTTAATACGAGGTCGTATGCAACCTGTGGAAGCAAAACAACGTGAGAAACAGAAGCTGCAGAGTCATTTTGGACCGACCAAATTCATTTAATCGGTGAGACCGAGTTGGTCCGGAAAATTACCAGAGAGTTGGCAATGTTCACTCGGTAGGACCGAAGCAAACCAATCGGTGAGACTGAGTTGATCCGAGAAATTACAGAAGGATATAGAGAGTTGGCAACGTTCACTCAGTGGGACCGAAACAAACCAATCGGTGGGACCGAGTTGATCCGGGAAATTACCAAAGATTCCTGTCCGAGTTAGGTTAGGTTTTTTTTATATGTTTTGGACGGAAGTTTTAGTCCTTTTCTTGTACGGGAAGTCCAGGCGCCTCATAAATAGATGAGAGGTGACAGCCGATTGAACAACACACAATCGACAAATCAATCTATTATCTTTTACCTTTACTTTTCTCCTTCTCCCTTGTTCTTCTTCTTTCTCGTTGTTCGCTTGTTCTTCTTCATTGCAGGGCGGCGAACCTCGAGGACCTAGGGGCGATTAGGTTGATCTAGGGCAGCCCATAACCGCTGCGCACCCTGACGGCGTCCCTCCCGGGCGTGTGGGGTTTCGGTTCTCCAAAAGCGCCCGCCGGATTGCTTGCGTACCGCGCTTCCGGACGGGTCTCCTTCGACGTGAGCTGCGGTGCATCACCCTCAGCGTCGGAGGTACACAGTGACGTGTTCGTGTGCGATCAACATCGTTTGGGGCCGCATGTGGAAACCTCAAACGGACTCCCTACGGATGGAACCTGAATAGGCGATAAACCTGGACTAGGGACTTGTGTGGTTAGTCAGGTCGTGGCTGACACCCTTGTTGGGCTTCCGCTTGAAAGTTGCCGAGTACATGTCATATAAACAGCGATACGTGGTGAGAGCATGTGTGAAGAAGTACACCCCTGCAGGGTTATAAATGTTATATTCGAATAGCCGCGTCCATGGTAAAGGACCTCTGGGTTGCCTATACAGTTCATAGACAAGTGAAAGTGGATACTCTAAAATGCGCAAGATAAGCGTGAGTGCTATGGATGGCATTATCGTAGGGAGACGCTAGTGGATCCATAGTGGTGTATTGATATGGTGAATATGTGGACTCGTGTGCGCCACCTCAAAAGAGTTACTTGTAGTCGTAGTTCAGGATAGCCACCGAGTCAAAGCTGGCTTGCTGCATTTAAACCCCACCATCCCTTTGTTGATAATGATGCATATGTAGCTAGTTCTGATGTAAGTCTTGCTGGGTACATTTGTACTCATGTTTTCTTAATTTATGTTTGGAGAGAGACTCTAGTCTCGCTAGTAGTTCCGCATGGACTTCGATGTTTAGCTTGTTACCTCAGCTACAATCTTGTGCCCTCTGGAGGGTCTTGTAGATAGTTAGGCTTTTCAGCCCTTTTCATTGTAGTTGTATGTACTCAGACATGTTAAGCTTTCGCATGTGCTTTTGATTTGTATGCTCTGAATGTTGGGTCATGTTACCCATGATTGTAATACTTGGCTCCATGGAGCCTATTGAATAAATACTTTGAGTTGTAGAGTTTTATTGTGATGCCATGTTGAATTTGCATGTATCGAGCATATTGTGTGTATGTTACTGAAATAGTTGGTATGTGTGGGATCCGACAACCTAGTTGTTCATTCTTGGTAGCCTCTCTTACTGGGAAATGTCTCCTAGTGCTTCCACTGAGCCATGGTAGCTTGCTACTGCTCCGAAACACCTAGGTTGGCCGGCATGTGTCCTTCTTCGTTCCTGTGTCTGTCCCTTCGGGGAAATGTCACGCGATGTTTACCGGAGTCCTGTTAGCCCGCTACAGCCTGCTACAACTTGCTACGACTTGGGTGCATACATTGTTGATCGACACGTTCGTTGCGGGGTCATGTATGCCTGTCCCTATAAGTTAGCACCACCATGGGTTTACAACTAGTCATGTCGGCCCAAGTTCTTTGTCATATGGATGCTAGCGGTACTGTCATATACGTGAGCCAAAAGGCCCAAACGGTCCCGGGCCAGATAAGGTGGCACCTGTGGGAATACCGTGCGTGAGGCCGCAAAGTGATATGATGTGTTACATGCTAGATCGATGTGACTTAGGATCGGGATCCTGACAACTAAACAAAAGATAACATATTTTTGGGTTTTTTGATTTATAGATCTGAAAATAAAAGATTGCAAAATGGTAGATAGGAAACTAATATGATGGAAAATAGACTCGGGGGCCATAGGTTTCACTAGAGGCTTCTCTCATGAAGGCAAATAATACGGTGGGTGAACACATTACTGTCAAGCAATTGATAGAAAAGCGCAAAGTTATGACGATATCCAAGGAAATGATTATGCAATATAGGCATCACGTCCGTGTCAATTAGACCGACTCCTGCCTGCATCCACTACTATTACTCCACATCGACCGCTATCCAGCGTGCAACTATAGTACTAAGTTCATAAAGAACGGAGTAACGCCTTAAGTAAGATGACATGATGTACAGGAATTAACTCAAGCAGTATGATGAAAACCCTATCTTTTTTATCCTCGATGGCAACAATGCAATACATGTCTCGCTACCCCTAGTTTGTCATTGGGTGAAATCACGCAAGATTAAACCCAAAGCTAAGCACCTCTCCCATTGCAAGAAATACCAGTCTAGTTGGGCAAACCAAACTGATAATTCGAAGAGAAATACAAAGATACCAAATCATGCATATAAGAATTCAAAGAAGATTCAAATAATATTCATAGGTAAGCTGATCATAAATCCATAATTCATTGGATCTCGACAAACACACAACAAAAGAAGATTACATCGGACAGATCTCCAAGAACATAAAGGAGAACATGGTATTGAGAATCAAAGAGAGAGAAGAAGCCATCTAGATACTATGTATGCACCCGTAGGTCTGTGGTGGACTATTCATGCTTCATCACAAGGGCAATAGAGTTGATGTATATGCCCTCCGTGATTGAATCCCCCTCCGACAGGATGCCGAAAAAGGCCCCAAGATGGGATCTCACGGGAACAAAAGGTTGCGGCGGTGGAAAAGTATTTTCCTGGATGCTTCTTAGGGTTTTGGGATATATGTGAATATATAGGAGGAAGATCTAGGTCAGGAGGTCACCGAGGGGTCCAAAAGGTAGGGGGCGCCCCCCGCCTACGACACGCCCTCCACCCTTGCCGCCGCCTCATGGCTCTTCTGATTTGAACTCCAAGTCTCCTGGGTGTCTTCTGGTCCAAGAAAAATCATCGTGAAGTTTTATTCCATTTGGACTCCATTTAGTATTCTTTTCATGCGAAGCTAAAAAAACAAGGAAAAAACAGAAATTGGCACTAGGCTCTAGGTTAATAAGTTAGTCCTAAAAATAATGTAAAATAGCATATTAATGCATATAAAAATCCAAAACAGATAATATAATAGCATGGAACAATAAAAAATTATAGATACGTTGGATACGTATCAAGCACCCCCAAGATTAATTCCTCCTCGTCCTCGAGTAGGTAAATGATAAAATAGAATTTTTAATGTGGAATTCTACCTAACATATTTATCCATGTAATTTTCTTCATTGTGGTATGAATGTTCAGATGCATAAGATTCAAAACAAAAGATTAATATTGACATAAAAACAATAATACTTCAAGTATACTATTAAAGCAATCATGCCTTCTCAAAATACTATGGCTAAAGAAAGCTATCCCTACAAAATCATATAGTCTGGCTATGCTCCATCTCCATCACACAAAATTTTCAAATCATGCACAACCTCGGAGCCAAGCAATTGTTTCATACTTTAGAATTCTCAAACCTTTTCAACTTTCACGCAATACATGAGCGTGAGCCATGGGCATAACACTATAAGTGGAATAGAATATGGTGGTTGTGGAGAAGACAAAAATAAGGAGATAGTCTCACATAAACTAGGCATACCAAGAGGCTATGGAGATGCCCATCAATAGATATCAATGTGAGTGAGTAGGGATTGCCATGTAACAGATGCACCAGATCTATAAGTTTATGAAAGCTCAAAAAATAAACTAAGTGGGGGTGCATCCAACTTGCTTGCTCATTAAGACCTAGGGCATTTGAGGAAGCCCATCGTTGGATATATATAAGCCAAGTTCTATAATGAAAAATTCCCATCATTATATGAAAGTGATAAAATAGGAGACTCTCTATGATGAAGATCATGGTGCTACTTTGAAGCACAAGTGTGGAAAAAGGATAGTAACATTGCCCCTTCTCTCTTTTCTCTCATTTTCTCTCTCTCTATCTCTCCTTTTTGATTGGATTCTTTGGCCACTTCTATTTTGGTTTCCTCATAAGGGACAATGCTCTAATAATGAAGATCATCACACTTTTATTTACTTACAACTCAAGAATTACAACTCGATACTAGAACAAAGATATGACTCCATATGAATGCCTCCGGCGGTGTACAGGGATGTGCAATGACTCAAGAGTGACATGTATGAAAAAAAATGAATGGTGGCTTTTCCACAAATACTATGTCAACTACATGATCATGCAAAGCAATATGACAATAATGAAGTGTGTCATAATAAAACAGAACGATGGACAGTTGCATGGCAATATATCTCGGAGTAGCTAGGGAAATGCCATAATAGGTAGGTATGGTGGCTGTTTTGAGGAAGGTATAGGGTGGGTGTATGGCACCGATGAAAGTTGCGTTGTACTAGAGAGGCTAGCAATGGTGGAAGGGTGAGAGTGCGTATAATCCATGGACTCAACATTAGTCATAAAGAACTCACATACTTATTGCAAAAAATCTATTAGTCATTAAAAGAAAGTACTAAGTGCATGCTCCTAGGGGAAGGGTTGGTAGGAGTTAACCATCACGCGATCCCGACCTCCACACAAAGGATGACAATCAATAAATAATTCATGCTCCGACTTCGTTACATAATGGTTCACCATACGTGCATGCTACGGCAATCACAAACTTTAACACAAGTATTCTTACCAATCCATGATTACTCACTCGCATGACATATCACCGTCCTCATATCTCAAAACAATCATAATGAATCAAACTTCTCATAGTATTCAATGCACTTTATATGAAAGTTTTTATTATATCCCTCCTGGATGCCTATCATATTATGACTAAATTCATGACCTAAGCAAATTATTATGATGTTTAGAGAGACTCTCAAAATAATATAAGTGAAGCATGAGAGTTCAAAAATTTCTATAAAATAAAGCCACCGCCGTGCTCTAAAAAGATATAAGTGAAGCACTAGAGCAAAATTGCCTAGCTTAAAAGATATAAGTGAAGCACATAGAGTATTCTAGTAAATCACGATTCATGCATGTCCCTCTCAAAAGGTGTGTACATGTAAGGATCGAGAAGAGGTGTCTAGAGGGGGGGTGATTAGACCCTCAACAAGCAAATATAGTAGTTTTTAGGTTTTTCAAGTTAAGGTCGCGAAATAGCACAATTTCAAGCATTCACAATACAATTCAAGCAAGCATGCAAACAGTATATGAGGAGAGGAAAGTAAAGAATGCAACTTGCAAGAAAGTAAAGGGATGGGATTGGAGTGTGCAAACGCAATTAGAGACACGGAGATTTTTGGCGTGGTTCCGATAGGTGGTTCTATCGTACATCCATGTTGGTGGAGAGTTCAACCCACGAAGGGTAACGGCTGCGCGAGTCCATGGAGGGCTCCACCCACGAGGGGTCCACGAATAAGGAACCTTGTCTATCCCACCATGGCCATCACCCATGAAGGACTTGCCTCACTAGGAAAGATCTTCATGAAGTAGGCGATCTCCTTGCCCTTACAAACTCCTAGGTTCAACTCCACAATCTTGACAGAGCCTCCCAAGTTACACCTAACCAATCTAGGAGACACCACTCTCCAAAAGGTAATAGATGGTGTGTTGGTGATGAACTCCTTGCTCTTGTGCTTCAAATGATAGTCTCCCCAACACTCCACTCTCTCTCTCTTACAGATTTGGCTATGGTGGAAAGATGATTTGAGTGGAAAGCAACTTGGGGAAGGCTAGAGATCAATATTCTTGTGGTTGGATTGGAATGTCTTGGTCCCAACACATGAGTAGGTGGTTCTCTCTCAGAAAATGAGTAGTGGAAGTGTAGGCACGTTCTGATGGCTCTCTCAAATATGGAGCAGGGGGTGGAGGGGTATATATAGTCTGCACACAAAATCTAACCGTTACACACAAATTCCCGAACTCGGTGGGACCAAATTGCTAAACTCGGTCAGACCGACTTGGTTCAAAATGTGAACATTAGGCATTTCGGTGGGACTGACAAGGTCAACTCGGTGAGACCGATGTGCTTGGGTTAGAGAAAAACCTCATCTCGGTGAGACCGACTGCATGAACTCGGTGAGACCGGTTTCGGCAATAAGCAAACAAAGACTTGGTCAAGAAAACTCAGTGGGACCGACTGCACATTTCGGTGAGACCAAAATAACTCCAATAGGTTACAGAGAGTTTGTAAGGCCATCTCAGTGAGACTGAGATCCCATCGGTGAGATCAAACTGATTAGGGTTTTTGGCAGTGGCTATGTCAAGTGAACTTGGTGGCACCGGATGAATCAAATCGGTGGGGCCGAGTTTGACTTTAGGTTTAGGACATATGTGGAAATTAGAAAGTGGTTGAGGGCTTTGGAGCATATCACTAAGCACTTTGAGCAAGCAAGCCGTTAAGTAACACCTCATACCCTCTTAATAGTATTGGTTTTCCTATGGACTCAATGTTATCTTGGATCACAAAAATGAAAATGTAGAGTATTGAGATTTTGCCAATGTTTGTCCTTAGCATCTTGAAGGGGTTCCACATCCTCTTGCCCTGCCACTCCAATGTTGAACTCATCTGAAATATACTAGGTAGAAGTATTAGTCCAACGAGAGATATGTTGACATTAATTACCAAAATCACCCAGGGAGCACTTGTGCTTTCAATATCCCCCTTTTTGGTGATTGATGACAACATACATCAAAGCTTTAGATAAAGATATGAAGTATAACAAGTAAAGCTTTGGAAAAACATGCAACATGCATTGGATCCCCCTACATGTATGCAATCATGTGAAGATAGATCATAAGAGTATGTGAAAGCATAAACATATGAGAGCAAGCAATGAGTTACATGTGTCTTGGCAATATGCATCAGAGCAAATGGTGTGAAATGCAGAGAATGTACCTATATGTTCATGAGTCCTTCTTGCAAACAATATATACATCAGCAAGAGATCCTCATGCACATGAGTGTGATGCATATACTTACCTTGTGGTCTTGAGCTAACTCTGGAAGAGATGAACATGAGAAAAGAAGGTTAGATAACACAAGAACATCTACTAGACAGAGCAAGAATGAGAGACCACAAGAGTACCAAGACTGGGATGACATGTAGAGAGTGAGTACTTCGTACTCTAGTTGGATATAACATGTCCCCAAGAATACAGATATGCAATGAATTCCAAATATTTTCTTCCCTTAGATGTCTTTCTCCCCTTGAATCTGACATTCGATAATGGGAGAAGATAGGGTAATAGAAAATCAGAGCAAATGAAAAGCAAATGAAATATCTTCATCTAACATGTCTTTCCCCTCTAAAAGACATGTGTCTTCTCTCCTCTTTGTTTACCGAGCATCTGGGAAGATTAAGAGAACTTTCTCTCCCATAGGGTCTCTTTCTCCCTTTTGTGATTAAGCTTTGATGTGATCTCTCTCTCCCCCTTTGACATCAGTTCCAAGAAGGGATCTTCTGGAGTACAAGTCAAATAGGTTCGGTCCTTTAGTCACAAGGCAAAGCAGTGTGAAAAATGTGATGCGGGTAGAGGATAAGAATCATCGAGTGGGGTTGGATAAGAAAAGCAGAATGCAAATGACAAAATGTTCCCATAGTGGTGAAATCGGTAACACCGAGCCCTTTTCTTCGGTGACACCGAATTGTTTCAGTCTGACCGAAAAGAAACGAGTGGTGAGGCCGAGTTCATCCCACAGAAAGGATTTTGTCATCTCATCTCAGTAGGAAAATAGGTTCTCACAAGGATTTACAGGGAATTAACTAAAAGATTTGCGATGAATTAAATGCAGGGAAAACAGAATATAACAGAGAAATAAAATCTAGATGAATTTTTTTTGAAAGGGGAAAAGTATGCAGGAACCAAATGCAAGAATACAGAAAACACAAAAGAACTTCATCTAGAGTTGGCCGGTGACAAAGTCACCTATGTTAGAGTATATTGACTTAGGAGTCAACTGAAGACACGTGATCATAGGCCATACTCATCGTTTAAGCTAAAAATGGGGTTGCCATTTTTCGTTTAAGCATTTTGATGTACTCACATCTTGTTGAGTTGCTTTGACCCATGTCTCGGGGTAAAGCTTCTGTAAGATGGAATGACATACCTTGGTGGTGGTGGTCTTGATCATGTAGTTGAACCTGTGTAGGGTGCTCAAAGGTGATGTAGTTCATCAAGAGTTGGGAGCACAGCTTATAGTTGGTGTTCATCTTCCTACATGGGTTAGTTTTGCAAGGAAGAGCACTTGTGTATCCAAAATGACAATCATGAAGTTTGATACCAAATGAAATTTGATATATAGAAGTTGTCAACGGATATATTGAAAGGTATTCATGCTTCCTTGTCTTCAAACATCATATTGTAGAGACTTGGAGATGTAGAGATTGCTTAGAATGTGATTGAGTTGCAATATCATAGAATTGATCTTATCCAAGTACCTACAAGGGTTACATAGCATGCAAGAGTACAACTATATCCAAGACATGTGATCAACGTCATAAGAGAAATGTCAATGATTAGTAATAGAAAGGCTCATGCCTTGCATGCATCCACATGGAGTTTCTACTCCAAGTTTGAGGCATCAATGATGTTCAATTCACCTCTCAAACGGCAAAATACTTTCTCATCAAGCGGTTGGTGAATATATCCGCCAATTGCTTATTGGTACGAACATGCGTTAGTTTGATATCTACCTTAGCAACATGATCTCGAATGAAATGATGACGAACTTGAATATGCTTAGTTCAAGAATGTTGCACGACATTATGAGCAAACTTAATAGCACTCTCATTGTCACAAAGAAATGGAACATGTTTCACATATATCCCAGAACCTTTAAGAGTTTGGCTCATCCAAAGTAGTTGAGCACAACATGAATCGGCGGAAATGTATTCCGCTTCAACAATGGATAAGGGTACCGAGTTTTGTTTCTAGGAGGACCAAGACACAAGAGATCTACCAAGAAATTGACAATTACCCGAAGTGGACTTTCCATCAAACTTGTCACTGGCACAACCCGAATCGGAGTAGCCAACAAGCTAAAAAGAAGACCATCGGTGTCAAAACCGGCGGATCTCGGGTAGGGGGTCCCAATGTGTGTCTTAGGCTGATGGTAACAGGAAGCAAGGGACACAATGTTTACCCAGGTTCGGGCCCTCTCGATGGAGGTAAAACCCTACTTCCTGCTTGGTTAATATTGAAGATATGTGGAATACCAGAGTAGATATACCACGAGATTGTAGAGGCTAAACCCTAAGAGCTAGCCTATGATGGTATGATTGTAATTGTGATCGGCCTTCTAAGGACCATGCTCTCCGGTTTATATAGACACCGGAGAGCTAGAGTTTACATGGAGTCGGTTTACAAGGAAGGAAACATAATATTCGGATCACCAAGCTTGTCTTCCACGCAAAGGAGAGTCCCATCCGGACACGAGCCGAAGTCTTGAGTCTTGTATCTTGACGCTTCTATAGTCCGGACGATGAATACAGTCCGGCTGTCCGGATACCCCCTTATCCAGGACTCCCTCAGTAGCCCCTGAACCAAGCTTCAATGACGACGAGTCCAGTGCATAGTCTTGTCTTCGACATTGCAATGCGGGTTCCTCCTTCCGAATACTCCAAGGTTATCATCGAACATGTAGACCGTGTCCGGATCTGCAAAATGATCTTCACATACCACCGTAGAGAGTATGCTACTCCAGCTAACAACTTTTTAGACGACGTGACATGCCATTAGGGCCAGGTCATTACTCGAACTGTTTTTTCACAACTAGCCACACCGCGTATTGCGAGGCGGTTTCCTTGACACGTCCTATCAAAGCAGAGATCATGTCCCCTTATCGCGGGATTCTCATCAATACGGGTACGGGTAATCCCCCCGTGCCATCAATCATGGCGCTTGGGAAGTAAGAAATTCTCAACAGGCTAGTGGGGAGGCGCACCGCTTTCGTCACCTCTATAAAGATATAAGAGTTCCTCATTTTTACCCACGCCTCCATCCTCCCCTCGCATACTCTTGCTCCCTCGAGCTCCAGCACCCTAGTCCAGGTCTTCTCTGCACAGTTAGTCATGTACGGAGTAGGAGGAAAGTGGGTGGCTTCCACCGCGACGAAGAAGAAGATCACGAATCTCCGGGCGGCCGGATACTTGGCCGCAGACATAACGCACCGGCTACCAGACGAGTGGCAGGTCATTCCAACTCCAGGACCCCACGAGACGGTCGTGTTCCTTGCCCACTTCGTCCATGGACTGGGGTTTCCACTCCACCCCTTCGTCCGCGGGCTTATGTTCTACTACGGGGTAGATTTTCATGATCTAGCTCCGAACTTCGTCCTCAACATCTCGGTGTTCATAGTCGTGTGCGAGGCTTTCCTCCGCATCAAGCCTCATTTCGGCTTGTGGCTCCAAACCTTCTGCATGAAGCCGAAGATTGTGAGCGGCCAGCAAGCGGAGTGCGGAGGAGCCATGGTGGGCAAAATGCCTAATGTCACCTGGCCTGAAGGCTCCTTTGCAGAAACCGTGAAGGGGTGGATTTCGGGGTGGTTCTACATCACCGAGCCACGCGACGCCAACTGGGCGCCGGCCCCCGAGTTCCGATCTTGAACCCCCTATGCGGCTCACCTCCTGGGAATAGAAGGGCCTGTTATGGGGTGAATCTGCAGAGCTGACTGGACTCATCAACTAGGTCAAGGGCATGAAGGACAAGAACATCAAGCTTGTCAACGTGATCGAAGTCATGCTCATTCGCCTGATACTGCCGTGCCAAAGGCGGACATTCAATCTGTGGGAATTCGTCCCGGCCGAACACCGGACGCTCCAGAGGCTCTATGGCAAGAAGCACAAGAACGCGTGGAAGGTGTTGTTCAAGGCAACTGACGTACCTCCTCCAATAATCAAGGACCGCGGGCTCCATGCCGCATGGCAACCTACCCAGGTGAGTTCTCATGCCGCCACCGGGTATGGTTCTTCCCAATGTACTCATGGGGAATCCCTAAGTGATTGTGCATATTTGTTTTAGGAGTATGTGGAGACATCGGAGCGGATCGATAGTCCGGCTCCGTTGCCGGAAAGCCCGGCCAATGATCCTCCGACGAAGATGCTGGTCCCGTTTCCCTATAAGGGGCCGGAGAAGAAGGCCGACAAGAAGGCCCCGGGGACCCGAAAAGGTCTCCAAAGTAAGGTCGCGCAAGCCTCGTCCGAAGATGACGAGGCGCACTCCTCCCCCGAAGGGGAAGAAGAAGAAGAAGAGGCCGCCCCGTCCGGAAAGGATGGGGGGCCTGAGACGGTGAATCAGGGAGCCAGGAGAGGTCCCGGCGTAAGGACGTCATACCCTTGTCGTCTGATGATGATGAGGCGGATTCCTCCCGCGGAGGCGGGGAGGAACAAGGAGAAACACCACCTCCCCATGTCTGGGGAGGGAAGAAGAGGAAGGCCGCCCTGGTGGGGAGACTGGTACGTCCAAGAAGAGAAAAGCATCCCTTCCGGACTACTCCGCCACCGCCGCCGATAGCGAGGAAGGGTGGCTGCCCAGGAAGAAGCCCCTCGTGCGGTCGTAAGTATCCGCACTCAGTCGTAATTTTCGCTTCATAATTTTGTTTATAATGCCAAACTGGTATACAGTCCGGCCAGGGCCCATCTGGGAGTGTCGTCTTCGGACGGGTCCTTGAGTGAGTCAGCATTGAACTCCCTTCCGACGGCCACGTCTCCTCGTCCTGCGGACGACACGGAGGTGTTGTCCCAAAGGCTCCCGACGATGGCGGAGGTGGCCCTGGAGGCGCCTCAAGGCGGCGTCCCAGGTGTCGGACTCGCGGGGTTCAAGATCCCCGCGGATCGTGTCAATGAGAGCCACGGCAAGCCGGGCTCTTAGCCGAACACTGTTCCAGAGCCTTTAGTGGTTCCGGACATAGGCGGGCAGCCCCTCGTTATGGAGGGAGGGCCGTCTATATCAAGGACTTCCGTTGCGCCCCAGGCGCCGGATTGTCTGCTGGAAGCGCTTTGAGGCGCTTCCCTAGACGAAGAGCACCGTACTCTCATGATTGCGGTGATTCAGAAGGTTTTGTCCGCCAAGAGCGGACTAACCGAAGCCTGCACCAGCCTCCTAACAGGCTTTGAGGTAAGAAGTAAAAATGTGTAAAATCACCACCCGATAGGTAGTTGCCCCTGATACTCTGTTTGGTGTTCGGAAAGAAAAACCAAATGGAGGGTCAATTATAATCCGCAGGAGTCTAACAATAAGTGTGAATGTAAATAAACAGGCTGTGCTGCTGGCCGCTGCTGCTCGCACGGTCGAAATCGCCAGCCAGATGCAGGATTTAGAGCGGGCACAGGGAGAGCTCGGCCTCGCGAGGAGGCAGCTCGAAGAGAACAAAGGTGAATGATTCCCCTCTCTCATATAATAAATAGTAAATAAAATTTGATTATGCTAACGACGAGACGTCGTGATGTGGTAACAGAGGCCGCCACCGAAGTGGCGTCTCTCAAGAAGGCGCTGTCCGAGGCCGAACACAAAGCGGTTGTAGGACCTTGAAGTATGTCTAGAGGGGGGGTGATTAGACTACTTGACCAATTAAAAATTAACCTTTTCCCAATTTTAGAGTTTGACAGATTTTAGCAACTTTGGACAAGTCAAGCAATCAACACACAAATCAAGCAAGCATGCAAAGAGTATATAGGCAGCGGAAATTAAAGCATGCAACTTGCAAGAAAGTAAAGGGAAGGGTTTGCAGGATTCAAACGCAGTTGGAGACACGGATGTTTTTGGCGTGGTTCCAATAGGTGGTGCTATCGTACATCCACATTGATGGAGACTTCAACCCACGAAGGGTAACGGTTGTGCGAGTCCACGGAGGGCTCCACCCAAGAAGGGTCCACGAAGAAGCAACCTTTTCTATCCCACCATGGCCATCGCCCACGAAGGACTTGCCTCACTAGCGGTAGATCTTCACGAAGTAGGCGGTCTCCTTACCCTTACAAACTCCTTGGTTCAACTCCACAATCTTTGTCGGAGGCTCCCAAGTGACACCTAGCCAATCTAGGAGACACCACTCTCCAAGAAGTAACAAATGGTGCGTTGATGATGAACTCCTTGCTCTTGTGCTTCAAATGATAGTCTCCCCAACACTCAACTCTCTCTCATAGGATTTGGATCTGGTGGAAAGAAGATTTGAGTGGAAAGCAACTTGGGGAAGGCTAGAGATCAAGATTCATATGGTAGGAATGGAATATCTTGGCCTCAACACATGAGTAGGTGGTTCTCTCTCAGAACTGGTAAGTTGGAAGTGTAGGTTTGTTCTGATGGCTCTCTCCACGAATGAAGAGGAGGTGGAGGGGTATATATAGCCTCCACACAAAATCTAACCGTTACACACAATTTACCAATCTCGGTGGGACCGAATCAACAAACTCGGTCAGACCGATTTAGTAAACCTAGTGACCGTTAGGATTTTCGGTGGGACCGAACATGCAACTCGGTAGGACCGATATGGTTAGGGTTAGGGCATAACGTAATCTCGGTGAGACCGATTACACAAACTCGGTGAGACCAATTTTGGTAATTAGCTAACCAGAGAGTTGGTCAGGTAAACTCGGTGGGACCGATTTGCTCTTTTCGGTGAGACCGAAATGTTACAAAAGGGAAACAGAGAGTTTACATTGCAATCTCGGTGGGACCGATCGCTCACTTCGGTTAGACCGAAACGTTACGAAGGGAAACAGAGAGATTACAATCCCATCTCGGTGAGACCGAGATCCCTATCGGTGAGACCGATTTGCCTAGGGTTTGTGGCAGTGGCTATGACATTTGAACTCGGTGGCGCCGGATAGAAAGAATCAGTGTGACCGATTTTGGCTTTAGGTTTAGGTCATATGTGGATGTGAGAAAGTAGTTGAGGGTTTTGGAGCATATCACTAAGCACATGAAGCAAGAGGCTCATTAAGCAACACCTCATCCCTCCTTGATAGTATTGGCTTTTCCTATAGACTCAATGTGATCTTGGATCACTGAAATATAAAATGAAGAGTCTTGAGCTTTTGAGCTTGAGCCAATCCTTTGTCCTTGATATTTTGAGGGATCCACTTTCATCATCCATGCCATGCCATTCATTGAGCTTTCCTGAAATATATGTCTTGGAATAGCATTAGCTCAATGAGCTATATGTTGTTATGAATTACCAAAACCACCTAGGGATAGTTGCACTTTCAATCTCCCCCTTTTTGGTAATTGATGACAACATATAGATCAAAGCTTCGACATATGATAATAAGATTGAAAAACATCGTCGCTTTGAGAAGTATGTGATAAGCAAGAGCTCCCCCTAAATTTGTGCATAGTTTAAGATTTGCTTTGGACTGCAAATGCACAAGGAATTAGGCTCATGGGTTACTCTTCCATGTCACATACATCTTGGTGGAGCGCTCAAAATAATAAAGATTGAATACATGCACTCATCACCAAGCAAAGTGAATGATCATATAAGGATAAGTAAGATAATAACATATAATCAAGCATAAGTGTAGCTTATGATCAAACACATGATCATCAATGTCTCACAGGTAATGCATAGTATCTCAAGCAATCAAAAGCAAACAAGTTTAACCAAGAAGACAAGAGAGAACAAAAAACAGCAAATCTCTCTCTCGAAGCCTATGATCTATACATTTTTCTCCCCCTTTGGCAACAAGTTACCAAAAAGTTCATAGAAAATGCATAGTGCTAGATCGTCTCTCAGGCTTGGTCTTCAGTTGGTGGTGTAGAGATGGCTCCTTGGACGAAGACTTCAGTTGATGTAGAGGGAGCTGGAGGAGTTGGTGCTGGAGCTGGTTGCCCTGGAGCTGTAGGAGCTGTAGCTGGTGCAGATGATGTAGCTCTTGTGTCTGTCACAGGCACTGTAGCTGACCTCTGAGCTCTAGGCACTCTGGCAAATGCATCTGTGGTTGTCTTGCCCTTCCTCTCCTGCATGTCATCCTGCAGCTGCTCCACAACTGACTGAATCTCAGTTACTTTGACATCAAGATCATAGAATTTTTGTTCCATGATCCTTTCCAGGCTCTCCTGGTTTTGAGTTAGGGTGGCCAACCCCTTCTCAATCCTCAGTGTTGATGCTATCAAGTAACCAAGCTGCTCTTGTTTGGTCTTCAAGAAATACTCAGATGCCTCCTCTTGAGTTGGCATCTTGGCAGCCTTCTCTTTCCTTGCTTTCTCTTTCTTCTCTTGAGCTTGCACTGATGATGGATCATTCTCATTCATGACAACTTGATTGTCCTCAAAGTCTGGATAGAGAGGAAAATGTTCCTTATCCAACTGATACTTTCCTGTGCCCATCTTTGAGTTAATCAACTCCTGAATCTGTGGGGCATATCCACAACTTCTCTTCTGATCTGCTGCAGTCCTCTTAATGGTTTCTACCATAAGGCTCATGACCTTGAATTTTGGGGCACATAAAAATGTGAAGCATGTTAATTGCATGCCCTCTTATCATGTTGTGGTCACCTGATTTGGGCAAAAGAGTGTGCCTTAAGATCCAGTTGATCGTAGGCAGCCCTGACAGAAGAAAATGGACTGACCCAAATGAGAAAGTCTCAAGGGCTTTGTCTGGGATCTCTTTGTACATATGTGACATAGAATTGTGTCCCATCTTCTTCTTGGCATATATATCCAAATCATCTTCACTCTCTTTGGGGCATTGATCAGATTTTCCCATTCCTCTATGGTTGACTGATATCTTGTTCCTTCAGACATCCAAACTATCCTGCCATCTGGATAGAAGTGTGTTGTGGAGTAAAATTGCATAATGAGTTCATCATTCCAGTTGGTGAGCTTCTGCCCAACAAAATCTGCAACTCCACAAGCAATGAAACTGTCTTGCACTCCAGGATAGTGTTCTTCATTTTCCTTTATGTAGGTCCAGTCGACCCATCTCATATCACACACTATAGGCTTCTTGTCCAACAAGATTGTCTCATAGAAGTCCTGCTGCTCCTTGGTGTGGAACCTGTAATCTACAACAGTCCTTCTCCTGGTGGCATATGGATCAGACAATCTCCATAGCCTCAACCCTGAGTCTTTCCTGATCTTCATGTTCTCAGCCACAGGATGAGCATCATTGTGGTCTGGAATCTTGGGTTTGAGCTTTCTTAGGACCTGCCCTTCTTCATCTTCCTCAGCAGCAGCCTCAGGCATTGGGGCCTTGTTCTTCTCAGCTGCTGGTATACTCCTGGTATTTCTCTTTGGTGCAATCTTGGGCTTGGGGGCAGCTTTGGGTGCTTCTTTGGGCTTGGATGTTGCAGCCCCTGACTTTATTGCATCACCCATAAGCTTCTGTGCCTTTGGTGCTGGTGCAGCAACCTCTTCTTCCTCTTCCATCATGGAAGGTTGACCAACAACTCTGGCCATGGTCTTCTTGACCCTTTCCTTCCTTTTCTTTCCTTCTGCAGCTGGCTCTTCAGGCATCTCAGGTATTTGAGTTGATCCTCTGGCTTTGGACATTGGCTGTCTCCCTGCTGGCCTTTTGATCTTCATGCCTGGCTTTATGTTCTTTGCTGAGCCATACTCCTTCTTGAGCACTACCTTCTTGGAAGTAGCCTCATCTTCTGCTGCCACATAGTCCTCATCCTCTGAGTCTGAGGTTCTCTTCCTTCTAGCTCTTGTGGCTGCTTTGGGCAAGTTGCTTGGAGTACTTCTGCTGCCTTCATCTGAAGAACTTGAGGGACTAGTGCCCTCACTCATGTGAATCTGCTCTTCTTCCCTGTTCTGACTGTCACTTTGGTTTGACATGCTGCAAAACACTGACTGCTGACCTTGTGAATAGTTATAGTTGAGACAAAGTGGATGAGCATCACAAAATGCAGAAATTTTTGCAAAAGAATGATTTAAAAACTTAGTTTTAGTTTCCACAGAAAGCATTTCGGATCTACCGATTTTCAAACTCGGTGATACCGAAGCAGTTTTGGAACCTAAACTAGTGATCTCGGTCAGACCGAGTCACAGTTCGGTGGCACCGAGACTGCTAGGGTTTCACAAAGTTCTAAAATCGGTCACACCGATTTGTAATTCTCGGTCAGACCGAGACTTACTAGTGCAATGGCGTTAGCCAAATCGGTGGGACCGAGTTTTTCAACTCGGTGGGTCCGAGATGGTTTCGGCGGAAACCTAACCCTAAATTTTCGAATCACATCTATTCTAAGGATCACATTGGCTGGATAGGAGTGTTTCAATCGTGGCAAGATGCATTACGAACACAATGTGCTGAGAATCAGATGAGGAAAGCACTGTGGTTGAGTTCATACCCTAGTTCGGCGGTGAACTCGCTACGGCGGCAACGGCGGAGAAGAAATCCGTTGACGGCGGCGGAGACCAGCGACAGGAGGTGGCTGGCGACGAAGTCGACGATCCGTAGACCTAGTAGGCAGAGCGAGCTACGCGCGGGCGAAGGGGTTTGGAGGAATTTCCAAATTTTTGCCCGTGTCTATATATAGCCCGACACTGTCGGTGTGACCGAGTTGAACAACTCGGTGGCACCGAGATGCATAACTGTTAACAGTTACAGCAACTCGGTGTGACCGAAAAGTTCATATCGGTTGCACCGAGATTGAAAACCTAGATCGACTTAGTGATCTCGGTTGGACCGAAATGGAGGAATCGGTCAGACCGAGAATCACAAAGAAGTTTTGGAAGTTTAAGTCTATGACGAATCGGGGACTCCAAGTGCTCCTCACACAGAGTGGTTCGAATCTGACTTGATCAAATTTTGTGATGTAGCATGAATAGAGTTTGAGACGAGAAAAGCATAGATAGCTAGAGAAGGTTCTTAGGCATTCTTGTCCATCCACTTGGCCAAAGAAAAGGAAACCAATCAATCAAAACAACAAGTGGATGTCCTCGAATGAGTAAAATATGCAACCAGCATGCTCACACAATAAAGTGACAAATGAAATATGTGGCAAAGCATGCACAACCAATTCTAGCATCTATCAAACAATTGGCGATGACTAGGTCATCTATATATGAGTATATTGACTTAGGAGTCAAATGAGAACATTTGATCATAGGTCATACTCATCGTTTAAGCTCAAGTGGGGTTACCACTTTTACATAATGCATTGATGTGTTCACATCATTAGAGTTGCTTTGACTCAATTCTTAGAGTTAAGCTCCCCCTAGATGTGAGATCCCCCCTTAGAGGGATGAACTAACCTTGGGTTTTGTCGATGGTGACTTCATGTAGGTGTTGAAGATGTGGATGCTCAATGTTGATGTAGATCTTTTGGAGCAATCCTTTGGAGTGAGTTGCACTTTCAATACCTACACGGGTTAGTCCCACAAGGAACAAAACAAGAATATCCATAGACATAGAGTGATGCACACACAAGATGATGTCCATGAAATCATTTGGTTACCTTGTCCCTTGCCTTACCAACATGAGGGTTTGTGACTCCTTGAACTAGTGCAAGATGTGGAGGTTGATTGCACTTGTTCTTGCCATAAGGGTATGAGTGAAGAATGTTGGCGGAGTCACCCTCAAGAACTCTCTAGTTCTTCTTCTTCGGGATCCACATCATCTTGATGGGAATCCTTGGAGTTGTAGTTGTACTTGATGAAGTAGAACTTGACGTAGTCTTGGGAACCCACTTGACCAAGGCCTTAGGTGCTTCTTCAAATGCATCAATCTCCTCTTGAAGCTTGTCCTTGCCTTTATGGTCTTGTGGTGGAAGATCATCTTGAGCTTGTGTTCCCTTGAAAGAAGTAGGATCATACTTCTCTTGTTGAGGAACAAACTTCGTCTTGGGGTATTGATCTTCTTCCCACTCAACTCCATTGGCATTGAACTTTCGTTCAAAACCAACACCTTGATTCTTCCGGTGCCTTCCTTGCTTGCGTACAATTTCCTCGAATTGCTTACTCCCGGCAAGGCTCTTGTATACACCTTTCTCTATAATTCCCTTCAATAAGCTATTTTCTTGCTCAAGTGTAACTTGGCTAAGAGAATCATTAGTGGAATCAAGAGAACTACTAGAAGCAACAATATTGGATTTAGCATAGTTATTGTTACTACTAGAGGAAGAATCTTTCTTGTTCTTGTTACTAGACTTGACTTGAGGCATGTAAGTAGATAAGAGTAAACGCTTGGCAATATAAGAAGAACTTTTCTTGCGAAGATCATCATTGATTGCCTTTAAGAACTCATGCTCTTGCTCAAGATTGAGCTTTTCAAAGCATAACTTCTCATGAGCCCTTAAAAGTTCTCGATGATTTTCGAAGATAGTTTCATGAGCTAACTTAAGAGTGTTTAGTTCTTTAGTTAGAAGCTCAATCTTCTCCTTATCATTGTCATTCGTTTTATCTTGTTTAGCATGATTAATTGACGTTTCATCATAGTATTCATCACTAGAGTTGTCAATAAGTAAATCATCATCACCTAGCAAGTCATCTTCATCACTATTGAAATCAACATACTCGGGATGTGTTACCTTTGGACCTTTGGCCATGAAGCATCTTCCAATTCCTTCATTTGGTGAGTCAAATATGTCGTAGGAGTTGGTTGACACAAGTGCTAGACCGGCAACACCTTCATCTTGAGTATGTTCAGAGTCGGAGTGATAGCTTCTCTCGGAGTGATGTTCAGATTCGGAACCGGATACCCATTCACCAACATGAGCTTGATGTCTTCGTTTTGTGTAGCTCTTTGATGACTTGTCCTTCCTTTCCGAATCTTTGCTTCTCCGTGAGGGTCTTCGTTCATAACGATCATCTCTACTCCTTCTCTCTCTTGGTGGTGATTCTTCTCTTCTACTTCTTCTTTTTGGAGAATCTTCTCTTCTTTTGTAGGGTGCCGTACACTCATTGGAATAGTGTCCGGGTCTCCCACAATTGTAGCAGTTGCGCTCTCGACTGGAAGATCTTTTGTCATTGTAGGACCTTGACTTAGAGCTTCTTTCTTTGCTTCTACTCTTGTAGAATTTGTTGAAATTCTTCACCATTAAGCTCAATTCTTCATTGAAGGTTTGTTTCTCACTTGATGATGTGGGGGCTTCACATGAGGCTTTGTAAGCACCACTTGACTTGTTGTGAAGTTCCTCCTTATCCTTGAGTGACATCTCATGAGCAACAATTCTACCAATGACCTCCGTTGGCTTGAGATTCTTGTAATTGGGCATCATTTGAATCAATGTGCACACGGTATCATATTTTCCATCCAATGCTCTTAGGATCTTCTTGATGATGAATCTGTCGGTCATCTCTTCACTCCCTAAGCCGGCAATCTCATTTGTGATAAGAGCAAGCCTAGAGTACATTTCAGCGACACCTTCACCATCCTTCATTTTGAACTTGTCAAGCTGACTTTGGAGCACATCCAACTTGGATTCCTTGACGGAGTCGGTACCTTCATGCATATCAATCAAAGTGTCCCAAATTTCCTTTGCATTCTCAAGACGGCTGATTTTGTTGAATTCTTCAGGGCACAATCCGTTGAAGATGATATCACAAGCTTGAGCGTTGTATTGCAGCATCTTCAATTCTTCCGCATTAGCTTCACGGTTCGGCTCTCTCCCATCAAAGAATTCACCTTGCAAGCCAATACAAATAATAGCCCAAACGGCGGGGTTATGTCCGAGAATATGCATTTTCATCTTATGCTTCCAACTAGCAAAATTAGTTCCATCAAAGTAAGGACCTCTACGGTGATAATTTCCCTCGCTAGACGCCATACTCTCCTAGGTTGTGAAACCAAGGCTATGACCACCAAAAGCTATGGAAATCAAAGCAAATGGAGACCAAGGCTCTGATACCACTTGTAGGACCTTGAAGTATGTCTAGAGGGGGGGTGATTAGACTACTTGACCAATTAAAAACTTAACCTTTTCCCAATTTTAGAGTTTGACAGATTTTAGCAACTTTGGACAAGTCAAGCAATCATCACACAAATCAAGCAAGCATGCAAAGAGTATATAGGCAGCGGAAATTAAAGCATGCAACTTGCAAGAAAGTAAAGGGAAGGGTTTGGAGGATTCAAACGCAGTTGGAGACACGGATGTTTTTGGCGTGGTTCCGATAGGTGGTGCTATCGTACATCCACGTTGATGGAGACTTCAACCCACGAAGGGTAACGGTTGCGCGAGTCCACGGAGGGCTCCACCCAAGAAGGGTCCACGAAGAAGCAACCTTGTCTATCCCACCATGGCCGTCGCCCACGAAGGACTTGCCTCACTAGCGGTAGATCTTCACGAAGTAGGCGATCTCCTTGCCCTTACAAACTCCTTGGTTCAACTCCACAATCTTTGTCGGAGGCTCCCAAGTGACACCTAGCCAATCTAGGAGACACCACTCTCCAAGAAGTAACAAATGGTGCGTTGATGATGAACTCCTTGCTCTTGTGCTTCAAATGATAGTCTCCCCAACACTCAACTCTCTCTCATAGGATTTGGATCTGGTGGAAAGAAGATTTGAGTGGAAAGCAACTTGGGGAAGGCTAGAGATCAAGATTCATATGGTAGGAATGGAATATCTTGGCCTCAACACATGAGTAGGTGGTTCTCTCTCAGAACTGGTAAGTTGGAAGTGTAGGTTTGTTCTGATGGCTCTCTCCACGAATGAAGAGGAGGTGGAGGGGTATATATAGCCTCCACACAAAATCTAACCGTTACACACAATTTACCAATCTCGGTGGGACCGAATCAACAAACTCGGTCAGACCGATTTAGTAAACCTAGTGACCGTTAGGATTTTCGGTGGGACCGAACATGCAACTCGGTAGGACCGATATGGTTAGGGTTAGGGCATAACGTAATCTCGGTGAGACCGATTACACAAACTCGGTGAGACCGATTTTGGTAATTAGCTAACCAGAGAGTTGGTCAGGTAAACTCGGTGGGACCGATTTGCTCTTTTCGGTGAGACCGAAATGTTACAAAAGGGAAACAGAGAGTTTACATTGCAATCTCGGTGGGACCGATCGCTCACTTCGGTTAGACCAAAACGTTACGAAGGGAAACAGAGAGATTACAATCCCATCTCGGTGAGACCGAGATCCCTATCGGTGAGACCGATTTGCCTAGGGTTTGTGGCAGTGGCTATGACATCTGAACTCGGTGGCGCCGGATAGAAAGAATCGGTGAGACCGATTTTGGCTTTAGGTTTAGGTCATATGTGGATGTGAGAAAGTAGTTGAGGGTTCTGGAGCATATCACTAAGCACATGAAGCAAGAGGCTCATTAAGCAACACCTCATCCCTCCTTGATAGTATTGGCTTTTCCTATAGACTCAGTGTGATCTTGGACCACTTAAATATAAAATGAAGAGTCTTGAGCTTTTGAGCTTGAGCCAATCCTTTGTCCTTGATATTTTGAGGGATCCACTTTCATCATCCATGCCATGCCATTCATTGAGCTTTCCTGAAATATATGTCTTGGAATAGCATTAGCTCAATGAGCTATATGTTGTTATGAATTACCAGAACCACCTAGGGATAGTTGCACTTTCAGCGGCCTTGGAACTCAAGGAGCGCAAAAAGCAAGAGGCTCGAGTGGGCGAGGTACAAGAAGAGCTCCAGGAGCTTGGCAAGAAGCTCGAGTCTACGGAGCAGGAGCTTAAAGCAAAGGAGGCCGAGCTTGCGAAGGCCCTTACAAATACAAAAGACGCCAAGGCCGAAGCCGTGAGGGCTCAGCAAGAGATCCAGGAGGCCAAGAAAATAGCGGTGGGTAAGAAAATTTTTATGCAAAGCAAACATGTGGAGGAGGCATTTCTTTTACTTACTCGAATCCGGAGCTCTCCAGGGGCATTCGCAGACCTGCCACGCAGCGTATCAGATGCCGCGGAGTTCTACCATGCCCAGGAGAAGTTGGTCAAACTCCACAAGGCAGCCGAAGTGGCTATGAAAGATCTCATAGTCTGGATATGGCCTGGCGAGCTTCTGCCCACCAGCTACTTCAGCCTGATCAAGCGGATGGTGGATTCCTGTCCGCGACTAGAAGTCATCAAGCGATCCGTTTGCATCGAGGGTGCCCACCGGGCCCTTGCCCACGCCAAGGTGCATTGGGGCAAGCTGGATGTGGAGAAGCTGGTGAAGTACGGGCCGCCGGAGGGCGAGCCACATCGCGTTCCTGAGAAGTATTATGATGGCGTTATGAAGGGTGCTTGCCTCGTGGCCGATAAATGTAGCAAAGACATAATTTTTGAATGAATTCACTTATGTCATGATTGTAATTTAAAGACGAAGTTGTTTGCGCTATGTAGCGCTTTTGTAATTTAAAATATTACCTTCTGTGCGGTTGTTTATCAAATTATGAAAGTAGGCCAGTCGTCGGCTTCCGCCCCCATGTAACTAGTACTGGGGTGTTCGTGGAAAACCCGGACACTCTTTATCCAAATGTTTGGTCCCTTAAGGAGGTGTCCAGCGCAGCGAACCAGGCAATCAGACTATACAACTTTATAACCTTCACTTAGCCATAGAAGTATATGATTTTCAATTTCGGCGACGCTCCTAGAATCCGGAAGGCCGAATTGGGGCGCTATACACGCCTATATCAGACAAATCCGAATTAACGCCTAAAGCGAAAAAATCTTTAAGGATTTTAAGACCTCTCGAATAGCGACCAGTCTCTCGCCACATCATGTCGGACAGTTTTGTGCTTTTTCTACTGAGGTGCTCGTCCGGAAGAACCAAGGCACAATCACAGTAGTTCTCCCTACGGTACCTTAGCCAAATTAACGGAACGTAAGGCACCAAAGCGAGGGAGCCGGGCTATCCCAACCATAACCCAAGACATGATTCAGAGCTGATGCATATAATGCTATAAGTTTGGGGTGCCGCACTGTTGAAAGTGTTCGGAGTTGACTTGCCGTAATATGGGGTACCATAAGAAGCCCCTGGCAAACTTCACGTACCAAAGTGTACGGATGCAAAATGAAATAGACATTTATAAAAAAATGCTCAAATAAAAATAAGTAAGCTGACGCTATATGTGGTCTCCCATTAATAAATAGTACGTTTAAGCATATGTTTACAATGTATGCATTACGCGGAGACAAAATAGGATGATTTGACATATCCTATCCAGGGGCAGGCTGCGTACAGATAGATAAAGCAGGAATAATGACCGTAAATAGATTCCACCTGGGTGTTTCCTGCTGTGCCCAAAGCCTGTTGCCTCCTGGGTGTTTCCTGCTGTGCCCAAAGCCTGTTGCCTCCTGGGTTTCCTCTCCTATGTAAGTCCGAAAATCCGGCTATTCTGGAGAAGCTGCACTAAAGCAATGTCCTTAAAGGTGAATGGAAAGTTATGAAGTGATACCGTACTGTTGACTAAGCCCCTGATACGCCTCCGCCTGTGCCCATGGTATTTTGAGTGCGTAACTATGTACGCGTGGCACGAATGCTGCTTTGATGGGATTTGAGCGGAGGCTGGACTGCTAGTCCTGCTCTTGTCATGCCTGCCGATCTTGCTGCAGGGTGTTCCGCCCTCGCTTGACGGAGCTTGAAGATGTCGTCGCCGGATTGGTGGTTTGTCGGAGGAGGCCGCATTGTACTTCTGCCGCAAGGGCCGCAGTATGTTCTTCTGTACGGAGAGAGCGATGCATATTCCCGTTGACTGTTATGACCCTGCGCGGGCCTGGCATCTTGAGCTTGAGGTATGCATAGTGTGGTACCGCATTGAATCTAGCAAATGCGGTTCATCCGAGCAGGGCATGGTAACCGCTGCGGAAAGGGACGATATCGGAGATCAGCTCTTCGCTTCAGAAATTATCCGGAGATCCGAAGACCACTTCCAATGTTATAGAGCCCGTGCAACGGGCCTCTACTCCAGGAATGACACCTTTAAAGGTGGTTTTGGTGGGCTTGATCCTTGAAGGATCGATGCCCATCTTCCGCACTGTGTCCTGATAAAGCAGGTTCAGGCTGCTGGCTCCATCCATAGGGACTCTTGTGAGGTGAAATCCGTCTATAATTGGGTCTAAAACCAATGCGGCTGAGCCGCCGTGACGGATGCTAGTAGGATGATCCCTACAATCAAAGGTGATCGGACAAGCTGACCATGGGTTGAATTTCGGGACGACTGGCTCCATCGCATATACATCCCTCAGTGCTCGCTTCCGTTCCCGCTTGGGGATGTGGGTGGCGTAGATCATGTTGATCGTTTTCACCTGGGGGGGGGATTTCTTCTGGCCCCCCATGTTCGGACGCCGAGGCTCATTGTCATCATCGCTGTGTAGCCCCTTGTCCTTGTTTTCGGCGTTTATTATGCCGGCCTATTTAAAGACCTAACAGTCTCTGTTGGTGTGGTTGGCTGGCTTGTCTGGGGTGCCATGAATTTGGCACGAGTGCTCCAGTATACGGTCCAGACTGGACGGTCCTTGATTGTTGCACTTGAATGGCTTCTTCCGCTGACTGGATTTCGATCCGCTGAGTCCGGCATTGACCGCCGTATCCTCGGTGATGTCGCCGTTGTTCCGTCGCTTGTGTCTGTTGCGCCGTGGCCTGCCATTATTGTCTCGAACATCTGAAGTTCCAGAATGTGGCGTAGTGCTACTGCGAGCCAACCAGCTGTCCTCGCCCGCGCAAAAGCGGGTCATTAGTGTCGTAAGAGCTGCCATGGACTTGGGTTTCTCCTGGCAGAGGTGTCTGGCGAGCCACTCGTCACGGATATTATGCTTGAAAGCCGCCAGGGCTTCAGCGTCCGGACAGTCGACTATTTGGTTCTTTTTAGTTAGGAACCGAGTCCAGAATTTCCTGGCTGGTTCTCCGGGCTGTTGAGTTATGTGGCTCAAGTCATCGGCATCCGGAGGTCGCACATATGTGCCCTGGAAGTTGTCAAGGAATGCGTCTTCCAGGTTTTCCCAACTGCCAATGGAATTTGCGGGCAGTCTGTTTAGCTAGTGCCGGGAAGGTCCTTTGAGCTTAAGGGGAAGATACTTGATGGCATGTAGATCATCTCCGCAGGCCATGTGAATGTGGAGAAGGAAATCCTCGATCCATACCGCGGGGTCTGTGGTGCCATCATATGATTCGATGTTTACGGGTTTAAACCCTTCTGGGAATTCGTGATCCATCACTTCATTACTGAAGCATAGGGGGTGTGCGGCGCCTCTATGTCAGGCTATGTCACGGTGCAGTCCGGCTGCGTTTGACTGGTTGTATTCGGCCCGGCCAGATTTGCTGTTAGTATATCCGGTATGACGGTCATCGTCATGTGCTTCGGCGCGCCCCCACGATCCGTAGATCGATCTTGGTTGTCCTGCGATGTTATCCAGTTTGTCGCGCAAGTCCTGAGTATTGCCCCGGGCCGTAGTAAAACGGCGCGGGGGTACGGGCTGGTATTTCGGCTCATATGTCGTTTTGTCCTGACCTTGAGGCGGTCGGTCAGCCGTGGGGCGCTCGAGTTCGTATTCCTCGACTACCAGGACTTCTGTCCATCTGTCTGTGAGCAGATCTTGATCATCTTGGAGCTGCTGTTGCTTCTTCTTCAGGCTTCTCGTAGTGGAAATAAGCCGACGCTTGAAGCGCTCCTGCTCTGCGGGGTCTTCGAGTACGCCGAACTCGTCGTCGCCGAGGCTAATCTCGTCTTCGGAGAGGGGCATGTAGTTTTCCTCCTCCGGATACCCGTCCGTCGCCTGTTCATCTGGGCTGTTATGCCCGTCTTCCTGTTCGGCCTGCTCGAAGGCGGGCTGTTCGGGGTTGTATTCATCGTCGGCACCGTCCAGATTATTATCATCTCCGGCGCCGGTATTGCCTTGGCGGGGCTTGGAGCGGTGCTGGCGACGCCCATGCTTTGCTTTCTTCTTGGAGGGGTTATCCTCCGTTGCCTCATCACCATTCGTTTCTTTCGGAGTGTCCACCATATATGTATTGTATGAAGAGGTGGCTGTCCACCGCCTTGTGAGCGGTGGCTCCTGTAAGTCTCCTGCATCGTCGTCCATACCATCGATGTCTTCGAAGTCAAAGTCGAGCACGTCGGTTAAATCATCGATCGTGGCGACAAAGTGGGTGGTGGGTGGGCAGCGAATTCCTTCGTCGCCTGCTTCCCACTCCAGCCGGACATAGTTCGACCCAGAGTCTCCTGACCAAGAGAGAGACTTCAATGAGTTCAGCATGTCACCAAAGGGTGAGTGCTGAAAGATGTCCGCAGCGGTAAACTCCATTACCGGATCCAACCTGGTTCGGCTGGCTCGAGAGTCAGCGGACCAGGACCAACAGCCGGATATGAGTCCGGGGGTCCAGGATTACAGGCCTCCACAGCGGTGGGACCCGTGTTCGGCTCTACCGACGATAAGTGTGCAGCCTGCGGAGCGGGCTCCAGCCCTCTGTCCATAGGCAACGCAACCTGCCCTGGATTTAGATCCAAGGCTGCTTCGGGGATGATGTCTCGGGCACTGTCCGACAGCAGGTCTAGGTCGTGCACGTCGTGGCTATCCGGCGCTCCTGGCGCAGGCTCGAATCCGTCAAAGATCAAGTCTCCGCAGATATCCGCCGTGTAGTTCAAGTTTCCGAACCTGATCTGGTGGCCAGGGGCGAAGCTGTCGATCTGCTCCAACTGGCCAAGCGAATTGGCCCGCAGTGCGAAGCCACCGAACACAAAGATCTATCCGGGGAGAAAAGTCTCACCCTGGACCGTGTTGTTGATGATAGAAGACACCATCAAGCCTCGAAACGGCGACACAAAGGAACTCTCAATGAAAGCACCAATGTCGGTGTCAAAACCGGCGGATCTCGGGTAGGGGGTCCCGATCTGTGCGTCTTAGGTTGATGGTAACAGGAAGCAAGAGACACAATGTTTACCTAGGTTCAGGCCCTCTCGATGGAGGTAAAACCCTACTTCCTGCTTGATTAATATTGAAGATATGTGGAATACAAGAGTAGATCTACCACGAGATCATAGAGGCTAAACCCTAAGAGCTAGCCTATGATGGTATGATTGTAATTGTGATCGGCCTGCTAAGGACCATGCTCTCTGGTTTATATAGACACCGGAGAGCTTGGGTTTACATGGAGTCGGTTTACAAGGAAGGAAACATAATATTCGGATCACCAAGCTTGTCTTCCACGCAAAGGAGAGTCCCATCCGGACACGAACCGAAGTCTTGAGTCTTGTATCTTGACGCTTCTATAGTCCGGACGATGAATATAGACCGGCTGTCTGGATACCCCCTTATCCAGGACTCCCTCAAAGACCTCTTAGGATACCAAATGCCAAGGTTTGGTGTGTGAATTAAGTATCCCACTATCCTTTTCACAACTTAAGATGACATTCTTTGGGGGCCGCTTGATATCATGCTCACATGCACACACTTAGCATAATATTGGGGCGGGAGGCACACAGATAGAATAATGAACCAATCGTAGAGCAGTAAACCTTTTGGTTAACCGGTTCGCCATCCTTGTCAAGTCAAGATGTCCAGTAGTAGGCATGGGGGTACTCATACATTTGCACTCTTGCACGTTGAACTTCTTGAATAAGTCCTTGGTATACTTTGTTTGAGAGACAAAGGTGCCTTCCTTAGTTTGCTTGATTTGCAAACCAAGAAAGAACTTGAGTTCCCTCATCATTGACATCTCAAACTTCTCCGGCATTAGCCTTCCAAACTTTTCACTAAAATGAGGGTTAGTCAAACCAAATATGATATCATCAACATAAATTTGGCACACAAATAATTCACCATTAGCCCTTTCAGTAAAAACTTTAGAATCAATTTTACCCATTTCAAAGCCTTTTTCAGTAAGGAACTTAGTCAAGCATTTATACCACGCTCTAGGAGCTTGTTTAAGGCCATAAAGAGCTTTGTGAAGTTTGTAAACATGGTCGGGTTTCTTGGGATTAACAAACCCGAGAGGTTGTTTAACATAAACTTCCTCCTCAATTTCAGCATTAAGAAAAGCACTTTTGATGTCCATTTGATATAAGGTGATGTCATGTTGATTGGCATAAGCAAATAAGATGCGAATGGACTCAAGTCTAGCAATGGGGGCATATGTCTCACCATAGTCCATGCCTTCGACTTGAGTGTAGCCTTGAGCAACGAAATGAGCCTTGTTGCGTACAACTTTTCCATCTTCATCTTGCTTGTTTCGAAACACCCATTTTGTTCCAATGACATTGTGCTTCTCATTGGGCTTTTGAACCAACGTCCACACTTGGTTCCTCTCGAAATTGTGCAGCTCTTCATGCATAGAGTTCACCCAATCCGGATCATCAAGAGCATCTTCAACCTTCATAGGTTCAATGCGAGAAATGAATGAGTAATGTTCACAAAAGTTAGTCAAACGAGGTTTAGAGCGAGTAATTCTCCCGGTTTGAATATCATCAAAGATTTGTTCGATGGGATGATCTCTTGAGACTCTTTCTCGAACTCGTGAGAGCTTTTGTTTGGGTCAGGGTGGAACATACTCTTCATTGTTTTGCTCTTCTTCTTGTCTTTCTTCATTATTGTTGGCGGTGTTGTTCTCTCGTGGAGGTGGAGAAGGAGGTCGTCGAGGTTCATCTTGTTGTATATCCTCATTTTCATCGTCTCGATGTGTCCCACTCGTGGATGCCTCCAAGTCAGCTTGTGGATCACCTTCGCGTGAAGTTGAGGCTTCCACTAGGACACACGAGGTACTCTCCTTCACCTCCATTGGGCGAATCTTGCCAATAGACAAGTCTTGTATAGCTTCCAAAGGATCTTTGTCACCTACATCATTTGTCAATTGCTCTACTTGCGAGCTGTTAGATTCATCAAACTTTACATCTACCATCTCTTCAACATTTTGGGTGAAATTGTTGTAGACACGGTATCTGTGAGAGTTTGAGCCATAACCGAGTAGGAAACCTTCATGAGATTTAGGAGCAAATTTCAAACGACGATGCTTATCAAGAATGTAGCACTTTGAGCCGAATACTCAAAAGTATCCAACTTGGGATTTGTTACCGGTGAGAAGCTCGTATGACGTCTTGCCGACTAGCTTGTGAAGATATAAACAATTTGTTGCATGGCAAGCTGTGTCAACCGCTTCCGCCCAAAAGTGTTTTGGCGTCTTGTACTCATCAAGAATCATTCTGGCCATTTTGATGAGGTTCTTCCTCTCAACAACTCCATTTTGTTGAGGTGTGTACATAGCTGAGAACTCGTGTGAAATCCCTTCTTCGTCAAGAAAGGTGTCCACATTGGCGTTCTTGAACTCCATTCTGTTGTCTCTATGAACCTTCTTGATCTTTACTTCAAATTGGTTTTGGGCCTTCCTAGCAAAGTTTTTGAAGATCTTTTGGACCTGCGATTTATCATCAAGAAATAACACCCACATAAATGTCATAGCCCTAGATCTTTGTTTGTAATTAGTTGCATCTTCATCCATGTCATCATGTTTAAATTTCAGTTAAACTTGAAATGGGGATGCTTAAACCCTAGCACCAAATGAATTCAACTAGGGTCAAAATAAAATCTTTTTCATTGAACTCAAAATGCCCTCTAAAAATGTTCAAAATTTTTGGTTTGAGGTGTAAGCATCTACCAAAAATGGTTTATATTTTTGCAGGACATATTGGGCTCTGAATTAAATCATACTCTATTTGCATTTGGGCATTTAAATGCTATAAAATATTTTAAATGCTCAAATAATCATAAACTAAAATGTTTACTGTTGGATATATTCTAAACAGTAGCCATGATTAGTTTCATGATTTTTGGATCTGTTTAAGTATTTTATATAAAGCCCTAGAGACTACAGAATAATAGAAAACAGAAAACAATTTAGAAAAGAGAGAGAGAACACCTACCTGGGCCACTTACCTGGCCGGCCCAGCTGGTAGCCCACCTGTGCGGCCCAGCCCACCTGGCCCCTCCCCTGTCGTCTTCCTCTCTGCCAGGAGGACGCGCGTGCGGCCGACGCGCGCACGCACGCGCCCCGGCCACCTCCTCCCTCCTAGCCTGCCTGGCTCCCCCTCGTCGCGCCTAGACGACGCCAGCGCGACGCCTGGACGCCCTGGACCCTCTCACCCTCCCCCCGTCCTCACCCTCTCTCCCTGCCTCGTCTCTCTCCCTCTCTCCTCCGAACCCGAGCGTAGCCGTGGCCACCGACGAGCACTGCCGTGGCCACAGCCACTGCCTCGCCTCGTCGTTGCGCCCAGAGGCTCCGCCTTGACCCCCTCTTCCTCTCCACCAAGCCACGAGGCCCCGGACGCGTCGCAACAGCGCCACCACCGCCGTTTTCCTTGTCGGCCACCGAAGATCGTCGTCGTTGATTCGCCGTCTCCCGAGCGTCCCCGAGCCCGCTAACCATCCCTACGGATCCACTGTGAGCTCCTGCCCTTTCTCCCCCTCTCCGTTTGCCTTCTTGTGCACCACAGCGACCACACCGAGCTTGGCCGGACCCGCCGCCGTCACCGCACGTCGCCGTCGTGGCCAGAGCCACGTTGGCTTGATTCCGAGCGCGTCACCGTGCTCAGCACATCACCAGGAGGCCGTAGCACCCAGCCGTTCGCCCCGCCGTGCCCCACAGCACCATTCCCAACCTCGCCCGAACTCCGGCGACCGCCAAGGTCGTCGCCGGCGACATATCCGGCCATCCCAGCAGCTCCCACCGCCACCACTCGACGCGCGCAAGCTCCAGCTCCACGTAGCCGCCCTCCGTCGTCGATTTGGTCGCCGGAGGAGGAATTCCGAATGCCTCCGCTGTCTCTGGCCTCGCCGGCGACTCGACGCCGGTGGGTTTGACCCGCTGACCGTTGACTGGGTGGGCCCAGTTTGACCCCCTGGGTCACTGACGTGTGGGCCACCCTTGTTAGTTATTACTTAGGTTAGTTAGCGCTAATTAACCTAGATTAGTGCTTAACCTAACTAACTCTGTTTAGTTAATTAACTAACCACTGACACGAGGGTCCCACAGGTCAGGTTTGACCTGGCCGACCCAGTTGACCGCTGACATCACAGTGACGTCATGCTGACGCAGTAAGTCATTTTCTGGATTTAAGTTAATTCAGGAAATTCCAGAAATAGTGCTAACTTCTAAACATCATAGAAATTCAACCGTAACTCCAAATCAAACAAATTATATATGAAAAATGATCAGAAAAACACAATTATCCATCTGTACCATTTTCATGCATGTTATAACTACTTACACCTGCTGATCAGGTCAAATCAATTAAATGGCATTTAAACTCTCACATATGGAGTTTGAATTTGAACCTAATGTTCAAACCAACCCCATTTAACTTGTTGCTAGATGCATTAGGCCAATCAACAGCATATTGCCATGTCATCTTCATGCATCATATTGTTGCATGGCATTAATTGTGTTTCTCTTTTGTTTGTCGGTGTTTGTCCCCTCTCAGTAGACGACGTACCGACGATGAGTTTGATGACACCGATGAAGAACTATATTATCTTCAGAAGTGCCAGGCAAGCAAAACCCCCTTGTTCATTCCGATACAATCCTACTCTCTCGCTCCTGCTCTCTTCTACTGCATTAGGACAACAACGATTCAACTGTTACTTGCTGCGGTAGCTGAACCCCTTTATCCTCTGCATGACCTGTCATTGCCACAGTAAATAGATGAAACCCACTAGCATGAGTAGGAGTTGTTTGAGCCTGTTGTGCCTACTCATTCATGCTTGTTTGTCATGCCTGCTACTGCTTAGAGTTGAGTCAGGTCTGATTCATCGGGGGTGAATCAGAGGTGTGTGAACATGTCCTACTATGTGTGAGCTAAGTGTGTGAACACGATTTGGTAAAGGTAGCGGTGAGAGGCCATGTAGGAGTACATGGTGGGTTGTCTCATTGCAGCCGTCCTCAGGAACTGAGTTCTGTGTTTGTGATCCATGAAACAGTTACTACCACGCATTGGGCCCGAAACTAATGGACCCTCTCGGCTTCTTAATCACCCTTGTCCTCTGTCCAGGAGTTGCAAGTAATTTCTGGTGTTTGTAGTATGCTGGAGGCCGTGGGCAGCGCTGACCGAAGGGGTGGGCTGTGATGCAGTAGGCACGTGGCACGGTGTACCGAGCGCATGTTTGGTGTCTCGGGAACCCTGCACACATCATTTGGGGCTGTGAGCGAAACTCCGTCTGGATCTCCTCGCGGATGGAACCCAAATAGGCGATAAACCTGGACTAGAGACTTGAGTGTTTAGGTAGGTCGTGGCCGACACCCTCGTTGGGCTTCCGCTTGAAGGTTGCCGAGTACATGTCGTGTAAACGGCGGTAAGTGGTGAGAGCGTGTGTGAAGAAGTACACCCCTGCAGGGTTAACATCATCTATTCGAATAGCCGTGTCCGCAGAAAAGGACTTCTGGGTTGCCTGTACAGTTCATAGACAAGTGAAAGTGGATACTCTAAAATACGCAAGATAAGCATGAGTGCTATGGATGGCGTTCTCGTAGGGAGACGGGAGCGGATCCATAGTGGTGTATTGATATGGCGAATATGTGGACTCGTGTGCGCCACCTCAAAAGAGTTACTTGCAGTCGTAGTTCAGGATAGCCACCGAGTCAAAGCTGGCTTGCTGCAGTTAAACCCCACCATCCCCTTGATTGATAATGATGCATATGTAGTTATTTCTGATGTAAGTCTTGCTGGGTACATTTGTACTCACGTTTGCCTATTTTATGTTTTTGCAGAGAGACTTCAGTCTCACTAGTAGTTCCGCGTGGACTTCGATGTTTAGCTTGTTACCTCAGCTACGATCTTGTGCCCTCAGCAGGATCTAGTAGATAGTTAGGCTTCTCAGCCTTTTTCATTTATAGTTGTCTGTACTCAGACATGTTGAGCTTCCGCTTGTGTTTTGACTTGTGTGCTCTGAATGTTGGGTCGTGAGACCCATGTTTGTAATATCTCGCTCCTCGGAGCCTAATGAATACATACTTGAGTCGTAGAGTTATGTTGTGATGCCATGTTGTATTTACACATATCGAGCATATTGTGTGTATGTTTGAAATGCTTGGTATGTGTGGGATCTGACTATCTAGTTATTTATCCTTAGTAGCCTCTCTTACCGGGAAATGTCTCCTAGTGCTTCCACTGAGCCATGGTAGCTTGCTACTGCTCCGGAACACTTAGGCTGGCCGGCATGTGTCCTTCTTCGTTCCGGTGTCTGTCCCTTCGGGGAAATGTCACGCGATGAATACCGGAGTCCTGCTAGCCCGCTACAGCCCGGTTCACCGGAGTCCTGCTAGCCCAGTGCTACAGCCTGGGTTCACTCGCTGATGACCGACACGTTCGATGTTGGGTCATGGATGCCTGTCCCTGTAAGTTTGTGCCACTTTGGGTTTACGACTAGCCATGTCAGCCCAGGCTCCTTATCATATGGATGCTAGCGACACTATCATATATGTGTGCCAAAAGACGCAAACGGTCCCGGGCAAAGGTAAGGCGACACCCATGGGAATACCGTGCGTGAGGCGGCAAAGTGATATGAGGTGTTACATGCTAGGTCGATGTGGCATTGAGTCGGGGTCCTGACAGCTTTGGTATCAGAGCTTGACTGCCTGTAGGATTACCAAGCCAAACTGGTCGAAGTTGAGTCTAGAAATTCTTTAGTTATATAAGGGAATTGATTGTGGGATGGAACGTAAGGCTCTTTTTACTCCTTATACCTCATGGCCTTCTGATCTGAGTCATCCTCTTCTCTTCTACGGGGTTTAGGAACTAGGCTTCTCATCTATCTACTAGGATGACAAGTTTCTATGTTAGAGACTTATAGGATTGATAGTTTCAAGCCTCAATTCAGTTTCTACTACTTTTTAGTATGTTCTCAGTTGAACCAGAACCTTGATATGATGTTGTTAAGTGACTATGCAAATCCTTGTGAATGTCTCAAATCTTTTCTGAGCATTTACAGCCGTTATGCTGTCCGAGTCATCCCAGGTCTCTGAATAGTCTGATGCATTTGCAAATCCTTTCTTTCCGTTCCCGATGTCCTTTATGGTCAGAATAAGCACACTAACCGGTGCGTTGAGGTAATTTATTGCCTTGACATATATGTTGGAGCTATTATTATGACCCTAGGTGTTTTAGGGAGTCACCTAGTAATTTAGCCATGTTATGTGTTCCCAGTGTGATGATTCTGGCCTTTATTCTCGAAAGCATCCCGTGATGCCATTTAGTTAGTAGGTAATCTACTTCTGGGTTTTGAACCCAAGACTCACCCTACTTACTTCATGTTGGTAGTATTGCTCGTTCCCTTAGGTAATTAGTAACCTTTGCATTAGTCCTTGAGGTCCGTGGTATTCCCTTCTTCCAAATACTATGAACCACTTATGGCAGAAGTTTGTTGGATCAAAAGATCACAACAGGAGTGCCCTCGATGAGTTCCCCATTCTATATTGTGACTCTGCCAATCCTACCTCTCTGCATGGGTTATCCGGAAGAAATATGTTGAATTTGTTCGGCATACTAATCCATGTCTCCACAACTCGAAAAGGATATATGTCCCCTTGAGTTGTCCCTCTTCATTTGTATTCCGACCATCGTCTATCAATTGATAGTCAGGAGTAATGGTGCATCTGTGTTATCGATGCTTATTACTCTTGTGGTCCGTCAAGCCATTCTATTCTGGAATGACTAGGAGAAACAAACTCCAGTACCTTGTCTATTTCCAGGATTGGGTCAAAGTAGTTGTGCTCCGCAGATCAAATTGCTAATCCAGCTTTTGTTCTGCTCTACCTTGGAGTATTACCATCCTTATATTAAGACTGTCATGAGAATTGCGCTAGCTCTTATGAATTCTTGACGCAGTAATACTTCTTGCCATCATTGTTCATTCCTCGGTTTCCGTGTTATTGTAACCGGAATGCCGACAAGTGAATGTGGTGTGTGAAATCAATACTGCTAGCAACTCCGTTGCTTGGTAGTTAAATGGACGATAACCTCATTCTTAGCATGTTGATTATTGAATCGTCACCCTAAGGTTGATTGTGCTACCTAGTCCTTATTTCCTGGTGCACTCCTCGATTGATGAGTTAGGATTTGTTAGTCCTTGCTCATTTGATCATATCGTCTTGCCCTGAAAAGCAAGATTGTTCTCGAGTTAGTAACATATCGGTGGTTCGTGATTTTCCGAATATCCTCTCGGAAGTATCACCAGGTCGTCACCTGACTGCTATGTTGAGTTCATGATCAAGTTGGTTTTCTTGTAAACCACCCCTTCTCCAAGAATCTGTGTTGGATATCCCTGAGCTAGTTGGTTGAGCTAGACAACAACTTGGAGAGTTGGAAGATAAAAGCTTGTCTGACTTAGTTCATGTTAAGGGATATCTTCTTGTGTGTGTGTGTTGAAGAAAGATGATATCACCATCGATTGGTCCTTGTGATCAGTTGTTGGATCTATTGTCTTGTCAAAACTTTGATTTGAGTATGGGCTATTGTCAAGTCAAATCAGAACCAACGATGTTCGTAATGTTGTCTTACTCGTGGTTGATCCCTCGAGCATACACCATTCCATCTTTTGGTCTGACCAATACTATCACCTTGTTCACATAGTATGGGGAATTCCAGTGATCATGGAAATCTGGATGAGTTGTTGTTGAGCCCATCGACAACACTTTATCTCCTCCATAATTCATGATGAACATTAAGCTAGTGTTGGAAACTTGTGTAAGCATTATCTTCATGTTCCGTTCATGAAGTATATGTTCGGATGAAAGAAGTGACTTCCTCTAGATTCACGTACTTTGATGTAAGTTGCCGCCGTGAATTCGATAAAGTCAATGTTGCTTCCTTGGAATCATCCCAAGTTAGTCACACATGTGCAAAGTATACTATGGTTTGGCAGATTAATTACCTCCACTCCATATGTATTCTGTAGCACACCAAGCCACTGATTGATTTGTTCAAGGAGAAGAAGCTCCTTCTTAAGAGTATACCCTATGCAAGGACTTCGATATCCTCGATGATGGTTCCCCACCGGAACTCGGTAGTGTTTTATTGTAAGACTACCATGGGATCATGTTTGTCTGGGACAACGTGTTCACATGTTTGTAGCAGAACCAGCTCATGTTTTGGAGCTTGCTATCGTAGTTCAATTTCCCGAGAATCACGCAACATCATCTCGTCGGTTTGTGTTGCAAACTTTCATTTTTCTTTCTAGACTCGATGAGTCTAGATTATTCTGACACCAACCAGATCTGAATCTCAGGCAGATATGATGGTTGGAACGTTTCCCAAGAATTATAATATTGGTCTTTCTGTAACTGGTAAAGTGGATGTCGTGGCCAACACACCCAACCGGAAGACCTGTTATTGTAGTATCTTGATTGAGAAAGTTGGCCACCTCCCCATAGGGATTTCGCAGGATTTACTCCTTAGTTGTCCCTTATGGATTCTTGTGCTCCCGAAGTCCGACCTTTACTTGATGTTCTAGATACCAAACCATATCTATGAATGGGATACGCTAGTGCATCAAGGAGATCATTAGAAGCTGAGTGCTAAATGTCTCTCGGTCGATCATCCAGATTTTGTCCCCTTGGTCTCGCTAAGGTGAAATCTGAGAAAGTGTTATCTTCCTTTGCATCCGCATCATCCATCACTATTCCTCATGGTAGTATGTTGTGTTGCCAGGATCCTTGACACGGATGTTGGTAAAACCTTGATGAATATGGAAATGCTCAAGTTCTTGAGAGCACGCGCAAGCACTAGATGTTATCATCGGCACTAACTAGGATTGCTCCCAGTTTGCTCGGTTATGCTATAACCATTCCAACAGTGGAATTATTCTACTGTTGACTTTCTCCCCAGTTACTAGAATCATTCCCAGCATTTGTATTTTATCCCCAACTTGCACCATCATTGCGTCATTCTACCATGGGTTCCATCCATCTCCGATGATAAGCAAATCATCCCTTGTGTTGTCTTCAACGAGGTAATCCACATCATCCATTCTGGCCCGAGAATGTCATTCTTTCGGGTTCTTTCAAATGATCATTTGTGATTTGCCTTAAGATGGTATAACGAGTTTCAATGATCTCTGAATCGAAGGTAATTCTTTTGCCACTTAAGGGGGATATATTCTACGAGTCACCTCTCCTAAGGTGCACCGTTATGGAATCATGGCAATTATTTTCCTCGCCACCTTGACACCATCCACCATCTTTCTAAGCGTGGAATCGTTGCCCACCAAATCAAACCCCGTCGTTGTTCTTTCACCCCTCTCGATGTGTTTTGTGTCTCAACTCGAGATGTTTCAACATCTCATTCCGTGAGTTGATTTGGTATAGCTCGATCTTCGAGAAGATCAATCCTTCTAGAGTTTCTTTCTCCTCTCGTTGTCATGTTGGTAGGAGTTCCTGGAGCAAGACATCAAGTTAATGATGGTGGTCGAATCAACGTTCTTATGAAGTGCACCCTGGATCGTGAAGATTGTGTTGGTCTTGTGCCCCTCTGTCTTCTTACCTCACGTCTTGAATCTCGGGACGAGATTTTTGTTTAGTGGGGGTGAGTTGTCACAGCCCTAGATCTCTGTTTGTTAATTAGTTGCATCTTCATCCATGTCATCATGTTTAAATTTCAGTTAAACTTGAAATGGGGATGCTTAAACCCTAGCACCAAATGAATTCAACTAGGGTCAAAATAAAATCTTTTTCATTGAACTCAAAATGCCCTCTAAAAATGTTCAACATTTCTGGTTTGAGGTGTAAGCATCTACCAAAAATGGTTTATATTTTTGCAGGACATATTGGGCTCTGAATTAAATCATACTCTATTTGCATTTGGGCATTTAAATGCTATAAAATATTTTAAATGCTCAAATAATCATAAACTAAAATGTTTACTGTTGGATATATTTTAAACAGTAGCCATGATTAGTTTCATGATTTTTGGATCTGTTTAAGTATTTTATATAAAGCCCTAAAGACTACAGAATAATAGAAAACAGAAAACAATTTAGAAAAGAGAGAGAGAGAGAGAGAACACCTACCTGGGCCGCTTACCTGGTCGGCCCAGCTGGCAGCCCACCTGTGCGGCCCAGCCCACCCGGCACCTCCCTTGTCGTCTTCCTCTCTGCCAGGAGGACGCGCGTGTGGCCGACGCGTGCACACGCGCCCCGGCCACCTCCTCCCTCCTAGCCTGCCTGGCTCCCCCTCGTCGCGCCTAGACGACGCCAGCGCGACGCCTGGACGCCCTGGACCCTCTCACTCCCCGTCCTCACCCTCTCTCCCTGTCTCTCTCCTCTCTCTTCCGAACCCGAGCGCAGCCGTGGCCACCGACGAGCACCGCCATGGCCACAGCCACTGCTCGCTCGTCGTTGCGCCCAGAGGCTCCGCCTCGACCCCCTCTTTCCTCTCCACCGAGCCACGAGGCCGGACGCGCCGCAACACGCCACGCCGCCGTTTTCCTGTCGGCCACCGAGATCGTCGTCGTTCGCCGTCTCCCGAGCGTCCCCGAGCCCGCTAACCATCCCTACGGATCCGCTGTGAGCTCCTGCCCTTTCTCCCCTCTCCGTTTCTTCTTGTGCACCCAGGACCACACCGAGCTCGGCCGCACCCGCCGCGCACCGCACGTCGCGTCGTGGCCAGAGCCACGTTGGCTTGATTCCGAGCGCGTCACCGTGCTCAGCACATCACCAGGAGGCCGTAGCACCCAGCCGTTTGCCCTGCCGTCCCCCACAGCACCATTCCCAACCTCGCCCGAACTCCGGCGACCGCCAAGGTCGTCGCCGACGACATTTCCAGCCATCCCAGCATCTCCCACCGCCACCACTCGATGCGCGCAAGCTCCAGCTCCACGTAGCCGCCCTCCGCCGTCGATTTGGTCGCCGGAGGAGGAATTCCGAATGCCTCCGCCGTCTCTGGCCTCACCGGCGACTCGACGTAGGTGGGTTTGACCCGCTGACCGTTGACTGGGTGGGCCCAGTTTGACCCCCTGGGTCACTGACGTGTGGGCCACCCTTGTTAGTTATTACTTAGGTTAGTTAGCGCTAATTAACCTAGATTAGTGCTTAACCTAACTAACTCTGTTTAGTTAGTTAACTAACCACTGACACGAGGGTCCCACAGGTCAGGTTTGACCTGGCCGACCTAGTTGACCGCTGACATCATAGTGACGTCATTTTGACGCAGTAAGTCATTTTCTGGATTTAAGTTAATTCAGGAAATTCCAGAAATAGTGCTAACTTCTAAAAATCATAGAAGTTCAACCGTAACTACAAATCAAACAAATTATATATGAAAAATGATCAGAAAAATCCAATCTATTCATCTGTACCATTTTCATGCATGTTATAACAACTTACACCTGCTGATCATGTCAAAACAATTAAATGGCATTTAAACTCTCACATATGGAGTTTGAATTTGAACCTAGTGTTCAAACCAACCCCATTTAACTTTTTGCTAGATGCATTAGGCCAATCAACAGCATATTGCCATGTCATCTTCATGCATCATATCGTTGCATGGCATTGATTGTGTTTCTCTTTTGTTTGTCGGTGTTTGTCCCCTCTCAGTAGACGACGTACCGACGATGAGTTCAATGACACCGATGAAGAACTATATTATCTTCAGAAGTGCCAGGCAAGCAAAACCCCCTTGTTCATTCCGATACAATCCTACTCTCTTTCTCCTGCCCTCTTCTACTGCATTAGGACAACAACGATTCAACTGTTACTTGCTGCGGTAGCTGAACCCCTTTATCCTGTGCATGACCTGTCATTGCCACAGTAAATAGATGAAACCCACTAGCATGAGTAGGAGTTGTTTGAGCCCTCTTGTTTCTACTCATTCATGCTTGTTTGTCATGCCTGCTACTGCTTAGAGTTGAGTCAGGTCTGATTCATCGGGGGTGAATCAGAGGTGTGTGAACATGTCCTACTATGTGTGAGCTAAGTGTGTGAACACGATTTGGTAAAGGTAGAGGTGAGAGGCCATGTAGGAGTACATGGTGGGTTGTCTCATTGCAGCCGTCCTCAGGAACTGAGTTCTGTGTTTGTGATCCATGAAACAGTTACTACCACGCATTGGGCCCGAAACCAATGGACCATCTCGGCTTCTTAATCACCCTTGTCCTTTGTCCAGGAGTTGCAAGTAGTTTTTGGTGTTTGTAGTATGCTAGAGGCCGTGGGCAGCGCTGACCGGAGGGGTGGGCTGTGATGCGGTAGGCATGTGGCACGGTGTACCGAGCGCCCGTTTGGTGTCTCGGGAACCCTGCACACATCGTTTGGGGCTGTGAGCGAAACTCCGGCCGGATCTCCTTGCGGATGGAACCCGAATAGGCGATAAACCTGGACTAGAGACTTGAGTGCTTAGGTAGGTCGTGGCCGACACCCTTGTTGGGCTTCCGCTTGAAGGTTGCCGAGTACATGTCGTGTAAACGGTGGTAAGTGGTGAGAGCGTGTGTGAAGAAGTACACCCCTGCAGGGTTAACATCATCTATTCAAATAGCCGTGTCTGCAGGAAAGGACTTCTGGGTTGCCTGTACAGTTCATAGACAAGTGAAAGTGGATACTCTAAAGCACGCAAGATAAGCGTGAGTGCTATGGATGGCGTTCTCGAAGGGAGATGGGAGCGGATCCATAGTGGTGTGTTGATATGGCGAATATGTGGACTCGTGTGCGCCACCTCAAAAGAGTTACTTGCAGTCGTAGTTCAGGATAGCCACCGAGTCAAAGCTGGCTTGCTGCAGTTAAACCCCACATCCCCTTGATTGATAATGATGCATATGTAGTTAGTTCTGATGTAAGTCTTGCTGGGTACATTTGTACTCACGTTTGCCTATTTTATGTTTTTGTAGAGAGACTTCAGTCTCACTAGTAGTTCCGCGTGGACTTCGACGTTTAGCTTGTTACCTCAGCTACGATCTTGTGCCCTTGGCAGGATCTAGTAGATAGTTAGGCCTCTCAACCTTTTTCATTTATAGTTGTCTGTACTCAGACATGTTGAGCTTCCGCTTGTGTTTTGACTTATGTGCTCTGAATGTTGGGTCGTGAGACCCATGTTTGTAATATCTCGCTCCTCGGAGCCTAATGAATACATACTAGAGTCGTAGAGTTATGTTGTGATGCCATGTTGTATTTACACATATCGAGCATATTGTGTGTATATCTGACTATCTAGTTATTTATCCTTAGTAGCCTCTCTTACCGGGAAATGTCTCCTAGTGCTTCCACTGAGCCATGGTAGCTTGCTACTGCTCCGGAACACTTAGGCTGGCCGGCATGTGTCCTTCTTTATTCTTGTGTCTGTCCCTTCGGGGAAATGTCACGCGATGAATACCGGAGTCCTGTTAGCCCGCTACAGCCCGGTTCACCGGAGTCCTGCTAGCCCAGTGCTACAGCCTGGGTTCATTCGCTGATGACCGACACGTTCGATGTTGGGTCATGGATGCCTGTCCCTGTAAGTTTGTGCCACTTTGGGTTTACGACTAGCCATGTCAGCCCAGGCTCCTTATCATATGGATGCTAGCGACACTATCATATACGTGTGCCAAAAGACGCAAACGGTCCCGGGCAAAGGTAAGGCGACACCTGTGGGAATACCGTGTGTGAGGCCGCAAAGTGATATGAGGTGTTACATGCTAGGTCGATGTGTCATTGAGTCGGGGTCCTGACAATAAATCTTGATAAATCATCAACAATGACCAATCCAAATGAGTTACCACCAAGACTCTTGTAGGCATTGGGACCGAAAATATTCATGTGAAGTAGCTCAAGTGGTCTTCTCGTGGTCATGATGTTCTTCACGGGATGACTTCCTCCAACTTGTTTTCCTGCTTAACAAGCACTACAAAGTCTATCCTTATCAAATATAACATCTTTAACACCAAGGATATGATCACCTTTAATAAGCTTGTCAAGATTTCGCATGCCCACATGACCTAACCGTCTATGCCACAACCAACCTTTAGAGGATTTAGAAATTAAGAAAGTTCTTGGTTGAGACTTTTTAGTGAAATCAACAATGTATAGATCACCTCTACGTATGCCGGTAAAGACCATATTATGATTATCTCTTCGAAACACTTAGCAATCTACTTCAGTAAATAGGACATTGAAACCGAAATTGGCTAATCTAGATACAGAAAGTAAATTGTAGCCAAGAGACTAAACAATCATAACATTTTGTATGGAGTTGTCATGTGATATGGCCACCTTACCAAGGCCAACCACCTTACCCTTTGAGTTATCACCAAAAGTGACATACTTTCAAGGGCCGTCGTTTTCAGCAAGCTCACGAAACATATCCTTGTCTCCGGTCATGTGATCGATACATGAACTATCAAGAACCCATTCCTTTCCTCCAGCCATGTAGTTGTGAAGGTTAGCCATAAGACCAAAGTGTATCATTGACTCATCGAGATCATACTCACTATCACCAGCATCATCATAGTATCCATGTTCAACATCATCTTGTGATCGATCATTTCCTAGAGAGAGTGATTCATTAGTTTTGTGATCATGACAGTGTGCATCTCTATGAATTCTAATGACTTCGGAAATGATATTGCTAATGATTCCAACATCTCCCTTGGCACGCATAAGATTGGTAAGCTCAAATAGACAATCACCAAAGTTAGGATCATTTAGATTCCTCTTATTCAAAGCAATGGACTTGTGAAGAATCTCATCTAAGTTTTTGAAGGAATAGTCTGGAAATCGTTCCTCAAGAAATCTCCATATAGTATAAGCACATTCAAGAGTTGGCAAGCGAGTAATCAAATTTCTAGGCAAACCTCTAGTGATAAGATTGATAGTTTTAAGATTGTGAATCATATCAAGAGACTCATCAGGGGTAGGATGCAAGGGGTCAACAAGGGGTTCACAAGGACAGGTAATGTACTTGTTCAAGTGATATTCACGAAAAATTCCAAGCATCTCCTTTTTTCACTCACTATAAAACTCTACATCAAGCATAGGCAGTCTATGTCTAATACTCCCAATCGTAGACTCATCCATCTTCCTCCAATGGTGTTTAAACCAAAGAAATGGAGACCAAAGCTCTGATATCAATTGTAAGGATCGAGAAGAGGTGTCCAGAGGGGGGTGATTAGACTTTCAACAAGCAAAGATAGCAGTTTTTAGGTTTTTCAAGTTGAGGTTGCAAAACATCACACATTCAAGCATTCACAATACAATTCAAGCAGGCATGAAAAGAGTATATGAGCAGCGCAAAGTAAAGCATGCAACTTGCAAGAAAATAAAGGGATGGGATTGGAGTGTGCAAATGCAATTGGAGACACGGAGATTTTTGGCGTGGTTCCGATAGGTGGTGCTATCGTACATCCACGTTGGTGGAGATTTCAACCCACGAAGGGTAACGGCTACACGTGTCCACTTAGGGCTCCACCCGATACTACCCATAGATTCATCACCACTTTATGGTACTGTTGTTAACTCATTATTTATATATATTGGTGTAATATCTACTCTATTCCAATTCATACCCCCCGATACTACCCATAGATTCATCAAAATAAGCAAACTGCACATAGAAACATAATCTATCAAAAACAGAACAATTTGTAGCAATTTGAAAACTTCGAATACTTCTATAACTCAAAAATTCTGAAAAATTAGGGAAACCTGGTAAATTTTTATATAAATCTCGTGTAAAAAATTCAGATCAAAAGCACGCTTCTGTTAATTATGAAAATTATTTTCCTGGGTGCAAACGTTTCTGTTTTTCAGCAAGATCAAATCAACTATCACCGTAAGCCATCCCAAAGGTCTTACTTGGCACAAACATTAACTAAAAGACAAAAACACATCTAACGAGAGGCTAGATGAAATATTTAATTAAAAACAGAACCAAAAAATGAAGAAATAAAATAAAATTGGGTTGCCTCCCAATAATATCGAAAATATTAGAGTGAACACTTATTGTTTTGAGATCTTCGTTACCTTTACTAGAAGATTCACCTTTATTCTTAGGAACATAAATAAACTTTGTAGCCTTAGTAGGAAGAAAATCTTGAGTCGTTTAACTGAGGAAAAGGCGGAACCTAAATTGGTAATAGTATCTTCTAGTTTGTCAATTCTAGTAGAATCTTGATCTATCTTTTCATTAACTATGGGTTCCTTTCCCCTAAGATTCTTTAAAGTAAGTCCCACCTTAGATCCATATTGAGTTATCTGATTATGAATCTTTTTATCCAAATTTTCAATCAACTCTAGAATAGCAATTTTGTTCTCAATATTATCAAGCCTTTGCATCACATGTTCCAAGGTTAAAATAGTTCCATTGATCATAAGAGGTGGTGGGCCTAACAAATCTATCATAGCATTATAAGAATCAAAAGTATGGCTCCCCAAGAAATTTCCGCCGGTAATGGTATCTAGAACATATTTATTCCAAGGAGTAACACCCACATAAAAATTGCGAAGGATAACGGCAGTAGATTGTTTTCGAGTAGATCTATTTTGAGTATTTCAAGTACTATATCAAGCATCCTTTAAATTTTCTCCCTTCCTTTGTTTAAATTAAGGACCTCATTCTTAGGAGTGCTAACAATGATGGAATGACTAGCCATGAAAGCAAGACAAGTGATCTAACACGTAAGCAATCAAAAAGGGCAAATGAAAAGACGAATGGAAGAAGGGCAAAAAAAGGCAAATCTTTTTTAAAAAACATTTTAGAAGTGGGGGAGAGGAAAACGAGAGGCGAATGGCGAATAATGTAATGCAAGAGATGAGAGTTTTATGATGGGTATTTGGTAGGCTTGACGTAGATCTCCCCAAAAACGGCGCCAGAAATTAACAAGTTGATGGGAGACTAGTCTTGACTTGGCGTAAGTCTCCCCGGCAACGGCGCCAGAAATTCTTCCTACTACTTCTTGAGCTTGCGTTGTTTTTTCCCTTGAAGAGGAAAGGGTGATGCAGCACATTAGAGATAAGTATTTCCCTTAGTTAAGAACCAAGGTATCAATCAAGTAGGAGAGACGTGCAAGTCCCCAATAGATGTACCTACACAAAAAATCAAACACTTGCACTCGACGCGATAAAGGGGTTGTCAATCCCTTCATGGTCACTTGCAAATGTGAGATCTGATAGAGATAGATAAAACTTAAAAAAAGATAAAATGTTTTTTGGTTTTTTGGTTTATAGATCTGAAAATAAAAGATTGCAAAATAGTAGATCGGAAACTAATATGATGGAAAATAGACCCCAGGGCATAGATTTCACTAGAGGCTTCTCTCATGAAGGGAAATAATACGGTGGGTGAACAAATTACTGTCGAGAAATGATAGAAAAACGCAAAGTTATGACGATACCCAAGGCAATGATCATGCAATATAGGATCACGTCCGTTTCAAGAAGACCGACTCCTGCCTGCATCTACTACTATTACTCCACACATCAACCGCTATCCAGCATGCATCTAGAGTATTAAGTTCATAAAGAACGGAGTAATGCCTTAAGTAAGATGACATGATGTAGAGGAATTAACTCAAGCAATATGATGAAAACCCCATCTTTTTATCCTCGATGGCAACAATGCAATACGTGTCTCGCTACCCCTACTTTGTCACTGGGTGAAATCACGCAAGATTGAACTCAAAGCTAAGCACCTCTCCCATTGCTAGAAATACCAATCTAGTTCGGCAAACTAAACCGATAATTTGAAGAGAAATACAAAATACAAAATCATGCATTGGAGAAGATTCAAATAATATGCATATATAAGCTGATCATAAATCCATAATTTACCGGATCTCGACAAACACACCACAAAAGAAGATTACATCAGATAGATCTCCAGGCACATCAAGGAGAATGTGGTGTTGATAATCAAAGAGAGATAAGAAGCCATATAGCTAATAGCGATGGACCCGTAGGTCTGTGGTGGACTACTCATGCTTCATCAGAAGGGCAATAGAGTTTATGTAGATGTAGATGACTACCGTGATCGAATCTCCCTTCGGCAGGATGCCGAAAAAGGCCCCAAGAAGGGATCTCACGGGAACACAAGGTTGCGGCGGTGGAAAAGTACTTTCGTGGATGCTTCTCAGGGTTTTGGGATATATGTGAATATAGAGGAGGAAGATCTAGGTCAGGAGATCACCGAGGGGCCCACAAGTTAGCCCCCCCCCAGGGCGCGCCCTCCACCCTTGCCGCCACCTCGTGTCTCTTCTGACTTGAACTCCAAGTCTCCTGGGTGTCTTCTGGTCCAAGAAAAATCATCGTGAAATTTTAATCCGTTTGGACTCCGTTTAGTATTTCTTCCCCGCGAAACTAAAAAAATGGAAAAAAATAAAACTAGAACTGGGGTTCTAGGTTAATAGGTTAGTCCCAAAAATAAAATAAAATAGCATATTACTCCCTCCGTGTAGGTGAGTAAGTCATCTTAGGTTGTGCACCGAGACCAAGGAGGAGAGGAAAACAACAGACCTTAATGTTTATTTGCTAATTAATAGCATTGCATGCAATGAACTAACCACTGCATGTCGTGTTTGGTAGTCTCAAGTCATTAAAAGCATGCACACCCCTCGTCTCTTATTGGTTGATATGTGAAGAAACAAGAAACGAGGTAGAAGTTAATGCACCGCACCTAAGTGTTTTGGGATTATTTGGTTTTTGTAAGATGACTTACACACCAAGACGGAGGGAGTAATGCTTATAAAACATCCAAAACAGATAATATGATAGCATGGAACAATCAAAAATTATAGATACATTGGAGATGTAACAATGTCTGACAAAGCTTCGGCTGATACCACGACGCTGAGTGCCCATATCTTTTCCCGCATGGTGGTTAGTGCGTAAAGGCTAGTGGCCAACTCAGAACAAATAGCCAAACCTTTAGTGTGTTAGGATCCCGCGGAGACGAGCAGAGACTCACGATAATGTGACCTTGTCACTTTGTCTTGAGGAAATACGGCAAGGGCCAGGCCGAACCCTCTCACTAGGGCGGTCTACCTGCTCGGTTGTGCCTCATAATTATCTCGCGGGTGCTCTCCAGGCCCGCCCGACTTTCACATTGATGCCTGCTTGAACTACGCCGGTATTTCGCCAAAGAGGAAGGGATGATGCTGCACAGCGACGGTAGGTATTTACCTTAGTGATGAGACCAAGGTAATCGAGCCAGTAGGAGAACCAGGCAACACAACATAAACAACGCCTGCACAAAAAAAAGAAATACTCACAACCCGACGTGTTAAAGGGGTTGTCAATCCCTTTCGGGTAACGGTGCCTCAAATTGGCGAGAAGACATGATAAAGTTGTGATAGATAGGATAAATAAACAGCAAATAAAATAAAGGGCAATAATATATTTTTGTATTTTTGGTTTAATAGATCTGAAAATAAAAACAAAGGAAAATAGATCGCAAAGGCAAATAGGATGAGAAGAGACCCGGGGGCCATGGGTCTACAAAGAACTACACACGCATCATCGAAGAGGCACAATGGACATGATGAACCCCTCCGAGATGGTGTCTAGATTGGATCTTGTGTTTCTGTAACTTGCGGTGGCTGGAATTGATTTTCGTCGACTCCCCTAGGGTTTCTGGAATATTGGGGTATTTATAGAGCAAAGAGGCGGTGCAGGAGGCCACCATGGAGGGCACAACCTACCAGGGCGCGCCTGGGCCTCCAGGCATGCCCTGGTCTCTTGTGCTTACCACAGGACGGCCCTGTGGTACTTCTTTGGCCCACTGGATGTCTTCTGGTCTAGAAAAATCCACGAAAAGTTTTGCTGCGTTTGGACTCTGTTTGGTATTGATTTCCTGCAATGTAAAAAACAAGCAGAAAACAGCAACTCGCACTGGGCACTATGTTAAAAGGTGAGCACCAAAAATGATATAAAATGATTGCAAAACATCCAAGAATGATAATATAACAACATGGAACAATCAAAAATTATAGATACGTTGGAGTCGTATCAGCATCCCCAAGCTTAATTCCTGCTCGTCCTCGAGTAGGTAAATGATCAAAACAGAATTTTTGATGTGGAATGCTCCCTAAGATGTTCATCACATATTATTTTCTTTGTAGCTTGGATATTTGGACTTCTACATGGTTCAAAGCAATAGTCTAGTTTTGACATGAAGACTTTAATACTCCATACCAACAAGCAACCATGTCTTTCAAAATATCAACACTAAAGCAAGTTATCCCTAGCCCATCATGCTCAACCATTGATCCATTCATGAAACACACTCGAATATTAGCTACACCCAATGCTCAAATATGATCATAGTGCCCCTTAGTTGGTGCTTTATAAGATAAGATGGAGACTCAAATTCAAAATAACAATTCCATAAAGTAAAAGAAAGGCCCTTCACATAGGGAAGTAGGGATTTGTAGAGGTTCCAGAGCTCAAAGTGAAAATTGAGAGGTAAATACATTTTGGGAGGAATACTTTTCCCACCAACGAAAACGACTTAGAGTTCCCAACACTTTCCATGCTAGATACATCATAGGCGGTTCCCAAATAGAAAAAAAGTGTATTCCTTTTTCCACCATACTTTCACTTTCCATGGCTAACTGTATCCACGGGTGCCCTCCATACCAACACTTTCCAAGGAATTTATTATTTGACAACATAAATTAAATTCATTTTTCATTTCGGGACTGGGCATCCCTAATATCTTTGCTGTACCTCGTGCAATGACAAGTTAATAAACACTCATCATGAGAATAACACATCTAGCATGGAAAATATTGGCCACCCCTCACCGCCTTGCGAGAGGTACGAGCACACAAAAGAGATTTTTTTTGAAAATTAGATATGGCACATGCAAATTAGCTTAGAATGGCATGGAAATACCGCATATAGGTAGGTATAGTGGACTCATATGGCAAAACTGGTTTAAAGGGTTTTGGATGCACAAGTATTGATCATACTTAGTGCAAAACGAAGGCTAGCATAAAGATTGAGAAGCGACCAACCAAGAAACAAAAAATCTCATACCCAAGAATTAAGCATAAGTAAAACCGAATAATACACCACTAGTAGGATATAAATTTCATTGCATAACTATTGAATTTCATGCTTGCATAGGGAATCACAAACCTTAACACCAATATTCTTACTAAAGCATAATTACTCATCAACATGACTCACATATCACATCATCATGACTCAAAACCATTACTAAGAACCAAGTTTATTTTGTCCAATGATCTTCATGAAAGTTTTTATTTTATCCTCTTGGATATCTATCACTTTGGGACTGTTTTCATAGGTTGCTTTTAATAAGCTCAAAAAAATTTAAGTGAAGAAGATGAGCATAATATTTCTTTCTCTCAAAATAATCTAAGTGAATCAAGAGAGAATTTCTTAAAAAAAATTACTAACTCCCAAATAAACCTAAGTGAAGCATGAGAGCATTTCTTCAAAAATAACAAAGCACGTCGTGCTCAAAAAGATATAAGTGAAGCACTAGAGCAATTCCATGGCTCTAAAAATATAAGTGAAGCATAGGAGCAAGCATAGTATAATTTTTTTGGCTCTCTCAAAAAGGTGTTTCAAGAAAGTATTAAAGACTTAAGATAAAAAGAAAAACAAGCAAAGACTCATATCATACAAGACGCTCCAAGCAAAACTCATAATATGTGACGAATAAAAATATAGCTCCAAGTAACATACCGATGGTTGTTAGAAGAAAGAGGGAATGCCACTCGGGGGCATCCCCAAGCTTAGTTGCTTGATACTTCTTGAATATTATCTTGGGGTGCCTCGGGCATCCCCAAGCTTAGCCTTTTGCTAATCCTATTCCTTCATCCATTGTAATATTACCCAAAACAAACCACTACTATAAGTATTCTTGCAAACCCATTCATATTTTATTTTTGCTTTATGTCTACTGTATTCCAACTTCTATGTGGCAAAAACTCTTCAAAGAAAACCATAGGATCATCAAAACAAGCACACAACACAAAGAAAACAGAATCTGTCAAAAACAGAACAGTTTGTAGCAATCTGGATATTTCGAATACTTTTGTAACTCCAAAAATTCTGAAAAATTAGGACAACATGAAAAATTTGTTTATTAATCTTATTCAAAAAGAATCAACTCAAAAGCACTCTTTTTAAAAAAAGGGAATTATTTTCGTGAGCGCAAAAGTTTCTGTTTTTCAGCAAGATCAAATCAACTCTCACCCAAATCACCCCAAAGGCTTTGCTTGGCAGAAACACTAATTTAAACCACAAAAACACAATCATAACATATGAATAATTGTGCAAACACTCGAGAACAAAAATGAAAAGACAAAAATAAATTTTATTCATTGGGTTGCCTCCCAACAAGCGCTATCGTTTTACGCCCCTAGCTAGGCGTAGATAATTTTAATGATGCTCACATGAAAGACAAGAATTAAAGCACAAAGAGAGCATCATATAACATGTGACAAACACACTTAAGTCTAACATACTTCCTACGCATAGGAATTTTATAAGCAAACAAATTATCAAGACAAGAAATAGCTAGCAAATGGAAGGAAGAAGAATAAAACATAGAGAATCCCAACATGAACAGAGGTAACTTAGTAACATGAACATTTCTACAACCATATTTTCCTCTCTCTTAATAATTACATGTATGATCATACCCAAATTCAACAATATAACTATCGTCAACAATATTCTTGATCCACATGCATAAAAAGTTGACACTCTTCCAAAATAGTGGGATTATCATCAAATAAAGTCATGACCTCTCCAAGACCACTTTCATGAAAAATTTCATAAGATTGAACACTCTCCAAATAAGTGGGATTATTTTTAGCTAAAGTTGACACTCTTCCAAACCCACTTTTAATATTATCTTCATCATGAGGTTTAAATAAATTTTCAAGATCATAAGAATCATTATCATGCCAATCATGATCATTACAATAAGTAGTGGACATAGCAAAACAAGCATCCCCAAGCTTGGGGTTTTGCATATCACTAACACAATTGACATTATTGGAATTTGTAATAACATCATTGCAATCATGCTTTTCATTCAAGGAGCTATCATGAATCACTTTATAAATTCCTTCGTTTAACACTTCATCACAATTTTCAGATTCATAAATCTCAACCAAAACATCATAAAGATAATCTAGTGAACTTAATTCACTATAAATTGGTTCATCATAATTGGATCTTTTGAAAAGATTAGAAATTGGATGATGATCCATATCAATAGATTTTTAGCAAGCAAAGATGCAAGTAAATAGAAGGCACATGGCAACACAAGCAAATGGCAAAAGGAAAAGAGGGCGAATAAAACATCATTTTTTTGTGAAGTGGGGGAGAGGAAAATGAGAGGGCAAATAATGACAATTGCAAGAATATGAGATTTGTGATTAGGAACTTGGTTGATGTTGATGATGTCTCCCCGGCAACGGCTCCAGAAATTCCTTTTGATGCCTGCTAGAACTACGTCGGTATTTTCCCAAAGAGGAAGGGATGATGCAGCACAGCGACGATAGGTATTTTCCTCAGTGATGAGATCAAGGCTATCGAACTAGTAGGAGAACCAAGAAATACAATGTAAACAACCCCTGCACACAACTAACAAATACTTGCAACCCAACGTGTTAAAGGGTTTGTCAATCCCTTTCGGGTAACGCTGCCTCAAATTGGCGAGAAGACATGATAAAGTTGTGATAGATAGAATAAATAGATTGCGAATAAAATAAAGTGCAGCAAGGTATTTTTGTATTTTTGGTTTAATAGATCTGAAATTAAAAGCAAAGGAAAATATATCACAAAGGAAAATATGATTAGAAGAGACCCGCGGGCCATAGGTCTACAAAGAACTACTCACGCATCATCGGAGAGGCACCAATGGACATGATGAACCCCTCCGAGATGGTGTTCAGATTGGATCTGGTGTTTCTGGAACTTGCGGTGGAAGGAATTGATTTTGGTCGAATCCCCTAGGGTTTCTGGAATACTGGGGTATTTATAGGGCAAAGAGGCGGTGCAAGAGGCCACCGTGGAGGGCACAACCCACCAGGGCGCGCTTGGGCCTCCAGGCGCGCCCTGGAGTCTTGTGCTCACCACGGGACGGCCCTGTGGTACTTCTTTGGCCCACTGGATGTCTTCTGGTCCAAAAAAAATCCACAAAACCTTTCGTTGCTTTTGGACTCCATTTGGTATTGATTTCCTGCGATGTAAAAAACAAGCAGAAAACAACAACTGATATTGGGCACTATGTCAATAGGTTAGTACCAAAAAATAATATAAAATGACTATAAAATGATTGTAAAACATAAAGGAATGGTAATATAACAGCATGGAACAATCACAAATTATAGATACGTTGGGGACGTATCACACATCAACTTGCGGGTACCCCTCAGGGCCGACGCAACTTCAACAATGGTCTCACATAAAGTCTAGGTTACCGTGTGTCCATAACATCAAGGAGGAATCCGAGGAATTACCCTCGATGGAACCCACCTGATGTAATCGTCAAGGCGAACGTATGAGTTATCACCCTCGAGGTTTACACTTGAGGTGTTGCACGACAGAGTCGTATCGGGAGTGGTGAAGCAGGAATCACCCTTGTTGACCACGACCGAATAACTACACTACAAAGTTATCATCAGGAGTGCATTACGAGGTATCATCCTCAACAGTCGATAGTAGCTCTGCAGAAGCAAGCAACAAAGGGGGTGTGATGTGATGTGAGGTGTCGGGCTCTGGTCGTCAATCATGTTGATCGAGTCGTCGATTATGAAGCAAGGGCAACAAGGACAAGGTGGGGGTCACTAATGGATCACTAACCAACCTATACTAAGTAGTTTAGGTTAAGCAGGTAGGTAACAATAGAAGGTTACAAAAGCAGGCTATGCATCAGAATAGGAGCAAACAATTACAGTAGCAAAATCTCATGCAAGCATGACAAAGAACTAAATGTGCGATATCGAAATGATCAAGGGGGGTTGGCTTGCCTGGAAGCCCGGTAGACAGATACAGATCTTCAGCGGTGAAGTAGTCGATCACTGGTTCAACCGCGGTCTCGAGGTCTACCGAGAAGAAGAGGGGGAAGTGTAAGTGCATCTAGTGCCACCCCTAGTTGGTTTTGGAGTATTGACGACAAACGTGGTTGAGGGACTGATGTGTTTGTGTGAATTGAAGGATAACATTGGTACTAGTCCCTCATTGATTCAGTTTACCTACCAGAGATGACCCCTAAAAATGTGTGAAGACATTGAAGACAATGGTGGTTCGTGAAGATAGTCACGATGAAGATTATGACATATGAAGATATTCACTTGAAGACTATGGAGTGCGAAGACATAGCTGTTCCATAGTTTCCTTTCTTCTTTATTGAGTCATAGGAACCACTGTACTATTAAGTGGAGCCCAAGTGAACAAAGTCAGAGTGAATGATGTGATGCTCAACCAAATCCTATGTCTTCGAGCGAATACAATGAGAGCAAACCTTATCCAGAGTTGGATGAGTCAGCTTTTCTTGTAGCCCAAGCCAAGCTGTCGCGTGTGTTTGAAATGCGACCATTGGACACATGTCGGTTCCTTCGTGACCCAGGGTCATTTTGGACATATCAGGTCGGGTTTCCACTTCGCTTTAAATAGCCTACACCCTACACCATAAATTGGTGGCTGCTCAGAGTTAGTGCACTGTTTTTGTCATTTGAGAGCAACCAACCTCTGAAGCATTTGAGAGAGAGATCCTTGCAAGGACTAAGCCCAAAACACCCAGAGCCAAAGACTTGTTACACTTGAGGACTGTGAATCCTCCAGCCTGTTAGGCATTGCGTTCTGAGCATCCAAGAGTCATTCACTACAAAAAAAGACACATCCGTGACATTTTGGGCCGAACAAATTTTTTTCTGTCATACTTATGACACTTATGTGACGATAATTGTGACAAAACTCGGCATCATCATAGATGTGGTGGGCTCCTACTTCTATGATAAAAAAATCATGACAGAAAATGGGCTTTTCGTCCTGGCCGGGCCGGAGACGCAGCTGCATGACATTATTTGGGCCGTCCATGACGGAAAAAACCGTGGTAGAAGGTAGGGCAAGGAAAATATCAGGGAGTTCCCGATTATGGTGGGTGGTCAGGGCCGAGCGATGCGTGTTTCTCTCATACACGAGCGTGCATGGGTGTGAGGCGTTGGGCTCTGACTGAACCCGAGCGAGGTGTCGCCTAACTCAACCCGAGCGATTGCACTGCAGGCTACGCGTTATTGAACCCGGGCGATCGAGCGATTCCTTTGCTACTGTTGCTAACTAAACCCAATTGATGCTGCCTATGGATGAACAGTGAGCGTTGCTGAGGGGTTGGATAAACAGTTCACAGTGGGGGTTGGATGAACAGGACCCCGTGGTGTTGCCGCTGGATGAACAGGACCCCAATCGATCGAGCTGGTTGGGCATGGATGAACAGGATCCCGTGGAGTGCTGGATGAATAGGACCCCGTGGAGGGAAGGTTGAACAATAGCCGGTGGAGGGCTGGTTGAATAGTAGCTGGTGGAGGGCTGGATGAATAGTAGACCGTGGAGGGGTGGTTGAACAGGACCCGTGCAGAGGGCTGGTTGAACAGTAGCCAGTGGAGGAGCGCGCGGTGGAGGCTGGATGAACATGAGCCCGTGGATGAACAGTCACAAGTGCAGCCTGGAGGAGGTCGACGGTGGATGAACAGTAGCCCATGGAGGCTGGAGGAGGTCAAAGGTGGAGATGAACATTATCCCGTGGAGTCCCGTTTTGCAGTACGCCACACCCCTCCCAATGAACAGGACCCCCGTTTCAACCGTAGCGCTCCAACACAAGTCCGTTTCCTCTATTTTGCGGTACGCCATACCCCTCCCGATCAACATGACCCCATTTTGACCGTATGAGGTCCAACAGAAGTCTGTTTCCTCCATTTTGCGGTACGCCAGAACCCTCCCGATGAACAGGATCCCGTTTCGACCATGGTCGGTCAAACACAAGGCCGTTTCCCACGTTGTGCGGTATGCCAGGCCTCGTTTCCATCAGCTGTTTTGTCCAAGCCCTCCCGATGAACACGAAGACGCATTCCATTCCAATCCAGCCGGTTGGCTCCCCATGAACATGACGACGAGGTAGTTTGTCCGTTCTGACCCAGCCATGTACACGAGCCCTGTCCGTATGTATGCGTGAGTTGGCGTTCGAGATAGCCCGTATGTATGTACGTGGCCGTATTTTCTTTCTTGCACCCTGGCCGCTGTATGTATGTGTACATGCTACGTCCGCGCCTCTACTGTGACACGTGCGCACCTCTGCATCGACCGGTATGTACGTACACGTTTGCAACTAGAATGACTATGCTATGTACGCTTCGACCAGGTGGGTCCCGACTGTCAGGAACTTCCTTGCGTGCGAAGATGTAGCTAGTGGGTCCCAGCAGTCAGGGGGGCAAATCTTTTTTTTTGCCTGGACGCACTTCCTTGCTTGCAAAGATGTAGCTGGCAGGTCCCAACAGTCAGGAGGGAAACGTTTTTTCATGAAATATGGTGGCCCATCCGGTGGGTCCCTACTATCAGGTGGAGGAATAATTATTTTGCGCGTAATAAGGAGGCACTTCCTTGTGGCCGCCATGGACCCAATTGTCAGCCTCTCCACGTACAATACTCTTCCGATGGTAGTTGTTCCTTGACCATGTTGACCACGCCGCGCTGAGAGCACCAGGGCGGTGGACGACGACGAGGCCTAGGAAGGGGACGACGCGAAGTAGGGGAAGACGCGTCAGTGGAAGCCCGCGCGGATAGGACTACGAGGGTTCACTGGTTCGGCTGTGGTGTGAGGCTGGTGTTGCTGCAGAATAATAGGGGGTGTGGGTGAGTAGTGGGATGCCCTGGCCAGCGGTGGGAGTAGTAGGGGGCGGTGAGGCCTGTGCGGCAGCACAGTTGGCCACGGGAGGCAGGAGCAGGTGGTCCCACCGGCGCTGGATTTGGCGGCTGGAGCAAGAAGATAAGAGATTGAAGAAACACGACGGCCGCTGGATTGACATCTAACGGTTACGTCTGCTAGAATCGTTTGTTGACGTATATAATAACTAAAATAATCTTGCATACGAGTCAACTTAATAGGCCCACAAGTCAGACCATTCCCTCTTTTCTTCATCATTTATATATAGCTCATTGCAACTTCTTATGCAATTTATTGCAGTCTGTTTTTTGTTGGCCAGGTCCAGGATTAAAAATTTCAATGAAATTTTGCATATTTCTGTGGGTTCCAACAATTTTTAATATTGAAATGTCGAGCCAGATTTAAAGTACTTTGAAGATATATTTAAATTAGGTTAAAGCCCAGTGAAACAAAAATCTAAAAATGTGAAAAAAAATCAGAAATTATAAAGTAATTGCCAATTTGTCATCTATTTTTATATTTACAACCCATTTGATATTACTTTCAAGATTTACAGGCGTCTTGAAAGAGTTGCAGCCCATCAAGGCGTAGAAAAATACGTAGGCCTGGATTGGGTATTCTTCAGAAAAAATAAACTGGGCTCATTTTCACAAAGAAAAAATAGCTGGGCTGGTCATATGGTGAACATAAAATATAAGCCTGGGCTAGACGGGCCACAACACAGTTAAAAACCTGCTCTGTCTCAACAATAAAAAAAATACTGCTCGAGCAGCAACGTCCCAGGTATCAACCGATCTTGTGTTGTTCTCTTTTCTCTTGACTATATACACTCACAATGTCGTGGGTCCCAGATGTCAGGAAACCACTAGGAGGAAGCATTTTCTTTTTCCATACGCTGACATGGTGGGCCCCTACTATCATCCTCTCCACGTACTTCTGCCGATTCATGTTGTTTGTTGACCATGTCGACAACGCGAGAGGGCGGCGCCGCGGTGAACGTACCAAAGCGCGTGGAGGACGTCGTCGTGGCCTCGGACATCAGCGTTAACGATTTAGGAGACGGTGGGGCGGTGATGCGTGCATTGAGGCGCAGCCAGCCGTGGGAGACGGAAGCAGGTGGCCCCGCTGGTGCTGGTTTGGTTTTGGCGGCTGGAGGAAGAAAAGGACTGAATAAACACGACAGACTGTAAAAGCAGCAGGTGTACTTAACAACCTTAACTGAAACCAGCAGTGGCACTTAAAAACCATAGTTGAAAGCAGTATGAGTACTTATACAGGTTCAACCGTACAAAGCACGCCTCGAATAGTGCTACTTTGCCTACAGTTAACCAAGGGTGAGGCCGCCAAGCCCCAGGCCAAGGCCCAGGCACCACCCCGCACATCCACAACCTTCTGAAAGTGGCTTCATCTTGCAATGTGGTCAATAAACAGGATATTCGCTTTAGAGCCATGGAAAGGCAGGAACATAATCTTCTGTCCTATTCTCCAAGATGGACGGGCCTACATTATTTGAGACCACCCATGAATAAGTATATTTTCACCTCCAAGGGGAATGGAGTAGGTCGACATAAACATCATGTTGTGACCAAGCGCAAGTCTGACCCGACCACGGTCAGGCATTTGTGTAGGAACAATAGAACTGGGCAGTTTCTGTTTCAAGAAGATCACAGCTGTAAAACCGTGGATAAGCAATAGTTTATGAACAACATATATAACAAAAAATAGCTCGTACCATAAGTTTCTCGACACAGTTGGACCTGTTCAACGAGTGCAGCAGTGGCACACATATCCCACGTGGCCTTCCACCATTGAAACGCCCCACAAGGACCTCAAGACGATCAATAAAGTGTAGGAACTTGTGGATGTCATCCCAGCCAACTTCAGTGCCATTAATAACAACCGAGTTCTTAGAGAATAACAAACGAGCAGCCTACTTAACTCTGAAAAAACCTACACATGCCACCAATTATAAGAAAATATTAGTTATAAGTAGCATCTTCGTGAGAGATTCATTGCTACTTCTAAAGTTAAATTGTGATTAGTTAGACAAAATAGGTGGATTAGGAAGTAATCGAGGCAACAAGCAAGAACCAGATACAAACCTAACATGGACGAACAATTGGAACGACGTCAGGGTGGAAGATCGCAGTGAAGATGAGACCAGGTTCTGCTATTTCCATCAACATTCATGCGCCAACTTTCAGTCTGTAACACTTGAGAAAGTTTATCCAAGTTCGGCCATAAAAAAATCTGCGATCTTCTTGGTTCATGAACCCAACTCGGAACTTATATCCATGGATTGTCGTCACTGTGACCATTAAATTGGTGTATTCAATTATGGCAAGGCCGAGCATCTTGAGTACATGTGTTCAAGCAGAGCAAATAATGCACTGTAGAAAAATAATATGAGAACACAATGTATTCCCTATCCAAATCTAGAAATAATTTCCTCCGTCACGTCAGTGTTGACCATCATACTAGTACCTTTTATCCAAATATAGCAATCCAAATTTCCAAATTAGTCGATAGCATGTTCAAAAAACCCCACCCTCCCGAATAGAAAAGAGGATTCTAGGAACATACTGTGCACGTTTTAAAATCCCGTGTTAGGATGAGAAGGAACAAGTGTGGCGTCTTGCCGAGGGCGCAGAAACCTGTAGGGTCCTCATACTTTAGGCACAACAAATGAAACACACTAGATTCAGTAGGAAGAAAAACGCATCAATGGCGGCGGCTGGCATCCTAGGATTATCCGCGACGAAGGGACTTGGATTTATCGGGGATGGATGTAGAATTCGTACCTGGTTCTCCATGAGAAAACCCTATGCAATCACCAAGAGGGGTTTTTCTCTGAACAAGCAGGCGAGGGAGAAGGGGATTCATGCCCAGTGAAATATTGCTGCTTCGTCCTTCCACCTTACTGCTAAAGGTGGAAAGGTGGGGGGTTTTGTGATTTGACGGCTCATTGGGCATTACTATGGCGCTACGACCGGGGTGTGTCTACCATGCAGTTGTGCACTCTAATTTGGTGCATATGGCACGTGGATCCCGTTGCTGGATGCCCCACATATCAGCAAAAGGAAGTAGAAAGACAGGAGTAACTAGTTACACATAAATATACTTTTGAAAGAGAGATACTCCCTCTGTAAAGAAATATAAAAATCTTTTATATCACAAATTTATACATAAGAAAAATCAAGGGGAATATATATAACATATATAATTACAAAAAACAAAGTTTTTTTAACACAGTATAGACAAGTTGGTGATGATGGTGTGCCTGCCATCCTGCAATATAGGCCGTCTGATTTATATCTGATGGATAGGAAGGAAACTATGGCAAATTTGCAAAAGGTACCCACACACCTCTCCACATTTGCAAATAAGGCCTTGCATCGTTCATACTTTTCTCTCACAAGATAAAATACTCATACAAATGCATCTTGATGTTACGTGCAACGCACGGGCATTATGGGGGTTCAGCTGAGAATATAATACACAGACATGCTCACAATTCTGGACTTTGGGCCGCAGGCCCACCCTGCATGTTTGGGGGGCCATGTGTTCTACCTCAGTGCTTTTCGTATTGCAAGCCACCGGTACGGTGCTGGTTTTAGATGTTGTCACAAGGCGAATACACAAAATTGAATAAAGCACGACATCTGTTGGAAGGAAATCGAACGACAGTTCCTAACCAGGAATGAGACTTGCAATTCTATCAATGATATACCATGTGATAAATAATACTGTCGCACTACTTATACACACATGACACTTATTTCACCATGCCAGATTATTACATCAAAATCTCTCGGAGTATAGATCAGTTCGGCAGTTGCGTGCTGCTACTGAAGAATTTCAAAGTTGATTTGCACCAGCTTTCCTTGCTAAGAAAGTTCGATTTTGACATCATCCCCTATCGCAAGATATGATTTAGATTTGAACCTTGACCATCCTTTAGCATCCATCATGATGCGACCATCCTTTGGACTTACGGTATATTGAGCAGGTTCATTCACACCAAGGCTGTGCATGGTAAGAGAAACTTGTCCACGGTCGCCCAGATTGTTGAACGCATCCCTCGTTGCTCTAGGAATTCTTTGTTTGCAAACAAGAAGACATACACAAACAGTTAGATCAACACAGTGAATCATGTGAAACATCATGGAAAGAAAAAAACACGAAGCACTTGGGCGGCCAATGCTTACCAAGAAGGTGGACATGTCGGTTTTTGTAAGGACTTTGGTATATGAAGTGCGAACTGCAGCCCAGTCTGTTGCCGGTGCAACCGCTTGTTTGGTTGCCGCTGCATGGGCCGGAGCAGATTCAAGTGCAAGTGTTGGTGCAGGTGCCGAAGCCGTTGCTGGTGCCCGTGCCGGTGCGACTCGTAGTGCCGCTGCTGCTGCCGGAGATGGAGCTCCTTGTAGAGCTGGTGCCGATGTCGGAGCAGGTGCCGGTGTCAATGCCCGATCCTCCGGTAGATCAGCCTGATTCGCTGACGTGGTCGGTGCCCAATCCTAAGCTGGATCATACTGAGCTGCTGCTGCTGTCAGTGCTACAGCAACTGCCGGTGCCCGATCCGTTGCTGAAGGTGGTACCGATGTGCGATACAACGGCGATCGTGTCTGGTCTGCTATGATCAGCATTCTAACTTGACTAGGCTCTGTGACCGTGATCCCGTTTTTTTCTTCAATTCTTTTAAACACGAGAAGGATTAATTGTGGCGTTTTTTGCTAAACCAAACTTCAGTTCATCATAGGGATTCATCTTGTACTCACACAACAGACTAATTCAATTTTTTCTAGTAATCTAAGTGATGGACAGTGCCTTCCTTACTGACACGACATAAGAAGTGAAACATACAAAAATAGCCATCGTAGAGCAAACCAAACGGTTTATTCTGTGATTAATGTCACATGGCAAAACCTGCATCGTAAAATTGCAGGAAAAGAAAGAAAACATGACATCAAAAAGATTTAGATAGTAAATCAAAAAGATTTACTTGATGTGACACGAGTGAATCCTTACCAGGAAATCACTATGTTGAAGTACTAAACAGAAGATTGATCGTCCAACTACGGGTGGCATGCAGGGCCCCCGCCTACTCCCACAAGCAGGACAGTCCAAAGATCGTGAGAAATCTATGGACCGAACATCCATGGGACTGGAAATCCTGGTGGGTGTGATAAACTCTACAATGCATACAGATATTGGAGTGTAACCATAGTTGATAAACCGACCTCACAAAAAAGATGATCTGGATACTTCAATATATACAGACTGAATTGAGTGGACAGACATTAACATAGACTGTTCTCAGGACTCACCACACACACCAAAAGTGGCAGTACTAAACAATACATGGTTCACAAACACAAATCAAGTACTGAACAATAGTACTTACTACAGACAAGCAAAGTTGCACTAATTAAACTCTGCAGACTATTTCTTGCCACCGACCTACAGGATGAACCCCGCATAGCTGACTAGGCCATGGACTTTGTGAGAGATGTCTACCTGCACCATCACCATCCCGTCAACCTTGGAGAACCTAACAGAGTGGTCTTTCCACTCGTAAACATGATGATGAAGACAGGCCGCATCAGATTTGCCGGGAAGCTTTACAAGAACCACACCCTTCGTAATCGAAGGCACAGCCAGGAAATTGATGTGGTCAAGTATAGCCTCGAGAACACGCCTGACAACAATGCTACATGAAAACACTAGTTCAGGACACGTGGCGACAAGGACACGTCAGCTGGATAGTGTAGCAGCAGAACTCATCCTCAGGTCTTCCAGTTCACACGGCATGACGTTGAGAACTTCATCTCCATCGCGGACCTGGTTTTCAAACAGAAACCATATTTTATTACTACCTCCGTTCAGAAATATAAGCTGATTTTCGATATTATACTCCATATATGACTACATATACGCACAGAAATGAGTGAACAAAGACACTAGAACATGTCTTCAAAGGCATGAGAGCAGAGGGATTACTTGCAATATCCATAACACATGTTACTGAGGCAAATATACCCTCTTCAAATGTAGAATTAATGTTCATAATGTACTAGTTGAAAGTAATCTATAAGAAATCAGTGTCAACCTCTCGCATGTTTTGGTCAAAAAAGGAATTTACAACCGTCATTTGGCACACAAAAATCACATGCAAGATCACCCAGAAAGTTGTACTACTAGTACTAGTACTGCGTGTTAGATGAAAAAACACGATCAAGATCAAGAAAAAGATTGTCAAGAAGAAATATTACCAGGACTTGCTTAATGAGGGATCCCGGAGAGGGGGGCTTGGACAGGGCGATGGCTTTGAGCTTGTCTGCGGTAGTCTTGGCGGGGTGCTTGTGCTTCTTCTTATCATGAGCCTCGACGGTTTTGGCCAGAGCCATAGACATCACGTCGGTCGGTGCTCCAGCGTCCATCCAAGAGAGGAAGCTGAGAGAGAAGAGTGAAATGAGGAACAAGATGAGGAAGAAGCAAAGAGAGTGGGGGTTTTCTTCAAGAGAGGAAGCTGAGAGAGAAGAGTGAAATGATGGTTACTTCATCCGTCCAACTTACTGCTGGAAAGGAGGGGCTTTTCTGATTTGACGGCTCATTGGGCATTACTGTGGCGCTTTGATTGGGGTAGTCTACTGTCACTCTACTACGGAGTAGTTTAGTGCATGGCTGGTGGATCCCGATGCTGGCTGTCCCACACATCAGCGAAAGTGAGTAATTTAGTGCATGGTTGGAGGAGGATCCGCATGGTAGAGTGTGTCCACTATTTTTCTAAAGAAAAAATGATTACAACAAGCATTTCCACTCTTACGACGGAGGAGTGCAAAACACGGCAGCCACTTGAACATACACAGTGCTCCTACTACTAGGCATGTGCAGTGGTTCATACGTTAGTACTACATAATCTTGTTGCTAGTGCAGTAAGATATGATGATAAGAAATGATGTTGTGCGCATATCAACTATATGAACACTAATTTAGTAATATAGTACCGCTTTTTCGACTGTCCGGTCGAGAATGAATGGTGAGATCAATGTTAACAGAACTAGGTCTACAGCACATGGAGAGTACGGTGCTATAGTACTCCACGAAACATGAACCATATGAAGCACGAATCAATGTTAGGCAGGGTGTATGAAGGGTGCACAGCATGGGAGCAAAAGTTCCCTTCTCGACCCACTTTTTGGTGTTTGGCAGAGTGCATGAAGGGTGCATGAGTCCACACTAGTAGGTTAACACAAATACATGAAGAGGGAACAACTATATTGAGATGAGAATGCAACCAAACACACCCACACGCTTTGTGCTACAGTGACTGATCTGCACCGTCTGAGTTTGATCCAACAGTCATGTTGCGTCGAGACATGGACATGCCCATGTAGAGGGCGCCACAACACCACCGAAGTCCCTCTGCATCTCGAGGCGCACGACGTTGGTGATGCAGGGTGCAACCGCCTGTAGAGCCCGCTCCTGGTCGACAGGAGCCAGATCGTCAAAGACGGCGTCCAATGGCATGAATGGATTTCGGTGATGGATCCCTGAAATGATTCGCCCAGCAACGGCAACGGCAGGTTGCAACCCCTCCTTGTCCAGCTCCGCCCCCACCATCGCGCGGAGACGTCTCAGCTCCTCGGAGATATAGGTGAAGAAGGAGACTAGGCCAGGAAGGCGCAACTCGTTGAAGTCGACGGGGTGGTCGAACGGGTTTAGCCCGACGGCCGACATGGTCACGTTGGCATGACGGTAGGCATCGCGCAGCCGCAACATGTGCGTGGCAACTTGGTCCACCAAGTGGCTGAGGCGATCCTGGACCTCGTCACGATCGGCCCGCTTGCGCTCCAGCCAGCTCCCCTGACAGCCTATCGTACCTCCCGCTTTCTACAGCAACGCTGCCGACGCCTCAAGCATCTTTGTGGTGGACGCCTGCCGCTTTTGAAGCTCTGTGAACTCTCGCACATAATGGAGGAGCATGTCACTCCTCTCCTCCTTGAGCTCCCGGAGCTCCACGTCCTTGGCCCTGAGCTCCACATCCTTGGCCTGGAGCTCCTGTGTCAGGTGCCTCACCTCGGACTCCATGATCTGCTGCGCTGCCATGGCACCAGGTACAAGCAATGGGGAGAGGAAGCAAAGGGGGAGAAATGTCTGAAAGGCAATGCAATCTACGGGAAGGCGTAGGGAGCCAGCCGAGGAGCGGGGAATCTTTTGGTTTTCACCATGGGAAAACACCAGTCGACGACTTCTCACATCAGGGAGCAGTGGGCTTTATAGGCGGAGTCATCTCATGAATAATTGCTGCCGCGCCTGCTGCCGCCAATCAAAAAATTAAAAATCCTGCCGCGCCTGCTCCCGTTAATCAAAAAACTAAAAATCCTGCCGCACCCAAACACCAGAGCAATGCCGCGGTGGATATTTAAATTTACATGCCATCAAGGAGATAAAAAAGGGGTGAAAAAACAAATGTGGCGGCGGCCTAGCTAATCGGTCGAACTAGCCCAATTAGCTAGCTACCGTGCTTCACTGATGTACTCGGCGGGAACGATGGCCATTCATGATTTGACGACTCATTTACTTGCTTCGGCGCTACGATCGAGGAGGATCCAGAAAACGCGCGGTAGGGCGTCCCACATCTCGGCAAGAAAGAATATATGCGTGCACTAACCGGGAGGACCCCAAAACCGCGCGGTAGGGTGTGCCACGTCTCGGCACGGAGGAAATATGTGCGTGTAAGAATATACTGTATCAGATATAGTACCTATGGTTTGACCTCGGGACCCAGCCAGTGGGTCGAAAACACCCCACTAGCCACACAGCTTCATCATGCTAACATGGCACGTTGGATAGGTGTGGTTAGCTCCGTCTCGACCAGCCACAACATCTCTTGTTCTAGACGATTCTTCTATTTTCCAAGCTTTTTTTAGTTATAACAACACCACGGCAAGCTAGTGCTGCTCTTCGTGTGTGCCCGTGCAAAGGTTAGACAATGGAGAGGAGAGAGAGATTGCAGCCTGGGACCCACCAGTAAGTGAGTCAACGGTCATGCACGTGTTGACGAGGCACTCCCTCTACTCTACTCAATGTAATATTGTATAAAATCAAGTTATGGGACAAAGCCAACAACCGTTGTTGTTTCAGGCTATCGACTTAAGCTTTGTAGTCCAGATTGCCAGTTTGAATCTCATCTTTTAGATTTGTTATTTTTAGATCCAAATTTGATTAATGACAAGTGGGACCCCCATATGTTATTCCGATATTTCAGTGTAGGATGGTTTTTTTTTTGAACAAACACTTTGCGCAGTTAGACAAGTAACGACACGAGTTACATGTATTTTGCAACTTTACGAACAAAAATGATAGCGACATAGAATACCACATCCACCCCGTAGCTTAGATGCTATGGTGATACGAGTTTTTACATCGTTGGAAGTGAGATCCAATGGCTTGGGAGTAGTCTTTGTAATTATGCGCAATTTCCAAACTGTCCAAACGTTTTTTGCAAATAAAACATTTAGGCCTCGTGTGTGCTGCTACATCTTGGATCCAACGGCTCCCCGTTGCTCATATTAGGTGCTCCCCGTAGCTTAATTACCCGCTATGGTGATACGAGCATCTAGGTCATATGACCAGTGATCAGATGGCACATGCGTAGTACTTATACTTTCTGCGCAATTCCTAAACTCTCTCAGCTGTATATTGCAAAAACATTCAAACCTCCTACTGTGGGCCGTTAGATCTCCATGAACTCGTATCACCATAAAATTTACGGTGCGGGAGCACCTCATATTCTCCCGTGCGAGAAAACATAAGGTGTTCTTGCGGCTTGGATGCTACGATGATACGAGCTTCGAGGTCGTTTGGTACGAGATCCAATGACATCCGAGCAGCCTTTGTGCTTGTAAGCAGTGGCTGAACTCTTTGGCGGCTTTTCTGCAAAAACCATTTGAACCACCGAGGAGTTGTTGGGTCACAAATCCGACGACTTCGAAGAGCTTGTATCACCGAAGCATCTAAGGTGTGGTAGCACATGATATTCTTACATACAGGAGAATATGATGTCCTCCTTCATCTTAGATGCTACGGTGATACGAGCTTTGAGGTTGTTGGATATGGGATCCAAGGGCATCTGAGTAGTTTTTGTACAAATTGTGTGCAATTCTCAAACTCATCAAGGTTTCCTATAAAAATATTAAGACATCATGTGAGCTGCTATATCTCAGATCTACAGGCTCCAAGCAACTCGTATCGGCATATAGCATCTAAGGTACGGGGGCACAGGATATTCTCCCAGGGAGGAGAGGTGGGGGTGCACAACCAATCGGTGTTTGGGAGGGTGGGAACAAATATAATCAAAACAACCCTAAACAGAGCTTCACAGTTTTATCTACGGTCGAGGGGTTAACCCTCGACTATCTACATAGCTCCGCCCAAACACAACATTTGCATGTACTGTAGTACTAGAGTTAATATTCATCTTTCAGTTTCCTGTTCATTTTAAATATTGAATTGAGGACCATGCATGTCTTACATTTTACTCCCTTCGTTCCTAAATATTAGTCTTTTTAGAGATTTCAAATGGACTGGCACATACAGATGTATATAGACATATTTTAGAGTGTAGATTCACTCATTTTGCTCCGTATGTAGTCACTTGTTGAAATCTCTAAAAGACTAATATTTAGGAATAGAAGGAGTATTTTTGAATTCATGTCATACATGCATGGTTTGGAAAAATTGATGTACTATACTTATTGGATTGTTGTTGTGTTCGTGTGTGTGTGTGTGTGTGTGTGCGTGCGTGTGTGTGTGTGGTCATATGCTTGATACATACAAAGTTTTCTCACCACCATATTGTTAACCTTTTGAATTGGAATTTGCAATGAAAAACTTACTAGGGATACCATGAAATGTGAAATCCACGTTGAGATCACTATATAACAAACTCACTCTAATTCAAGAACTCGTCGTAAATTAATTACCATGTTGAGATTAGTATTTGCAAGGAAAATACGGGCATTGTAATACACATAGATTCGTTTGGTAATTTAAAAGATTCCTTTCATGAATGGTAGGACCCAATGGCATACCAGCCAGACCTTGGCTCGTGTTCACTACAAAAAAATACACTTCCGTGATGATACGTGTTTGTCACAGTAGGTCGCGTTTTTTGTCATGCATGTACCTGTGCTGTTGTAGAAGTGTTCCATGACATTACCAAAATTATCATCACGGAAGTGTCCACTTCCATGACGATAAATCACGCGTCACAGAAGTGTTTTCGTCAAGGGTGATCGACACGTGGCATCCATCGTAAGGAACACCGTTAAGCTATCGGGTCGGGTTTTCAATCCGATAACCCGTTAACAGCCCCGACCAATGGGGATTTTCCACATGTAAAATCATCATTGGCTGGAGGAAACACGTGTCGGCTCATTGTTGGGACAGATGTCATCCACTCATTGGACGGAAGGCGCCTATGATACATCGACCCGTGACACGGCCCAACAGTGGCCCATTCCTGTGAAAAGGCTGGCCCAGTAAAAATTAGCAGGCCAGCCCATACAAGGACTACTTGTGCCAGGTCCATTTAAGCCCATAACCCATACGAGATGTGCCAATTCGGCCCGTCAACGGCCCGTTAAAGATTTGACACCATTGCAGCCCATCGTTAGTTCGAGCCCGTTAACAACCCGTGATACATCTCCAACGTATCTATAATTTTTTATTGTTCCATGCTATTATATTACCCCTTTTGGATGTTTATGGGCTTTATTCTACACATTTATATCATTTTTGGGACTAACCTACTAACCGGATGCCCAGCCCATATTGCTATTTTTTTGCCTATTTCACTATTTCGAAGAAAGGGAATATCAAAGGGAGTCCAAACGGAATGAAACCTTCGGGAGCGTTATTTTTGGAACAAATCTGATCCAGAGAGCCTAGAATGCAAGTCAAGAAAGCTTCAAGGGCTCCACGAGATAGGAGGGCCCCCCTGTAGGGCGCGCCCCCTATCTCGTGGGCCCCTCGGGCGTCCACCGGCGTACTTCTTCCTCCTATATATGTCCACAGACCCCAAAAACATCCAGGAGCACCATGAAACACAATTTCCACCGCCGTAACCTTCTGTATCCGTGAGATCCCATCTTGGAGCCTTCGCCGGCACTCTGCCGGAGGGGGAATCGATCATGGAGGGCTTCTACATCAACACCATAGCCTCTCCGATGAGTTGTGAGTAGTTTACCACAGACCTACGGGTCCATAGTTATTAGCTAGATGGATTCTTCTCTCTTTTTGGATCTCAATACAATGTTCTCCCCATCTCTTGTGGAGATCTATTCAATGTAATCTCTTTTTGCGGTGTGTTTGTCGAGATCCGATGAATTGTGGGTTTATGATCAAGTTTATCTGTGAATAATATTGGAATCTTCTCTGAATTCTTTTATGTATGATTGAGTTATCTTTACTAGTCTCTTCGAATTATCAGTTTGGTTTGGCCTACTAGATTGATCTTTCTTGCCATGGGAGAAGTGTTTAGCTTTGGGTTCAATCTTGCGGTGATCTTACCCAGTGACAGAAATGGTTGCAAGACATGTATTGTATTGTTGCCATCGAGGATAACAAGATGGGGTTTATATCATATTGCATGAGTTTATCCCTCTACATCATGTCATCTTGCTTAGTGCGTTGCTCTGTTCTTATGAACTTAATACTCTAGATGCAGGAAGGAGTCGGTCGATGTGTGGAGTAATAGTAGTAGATGCAGGCAGGAGTCGGTCTACTTGTTATGGACGTGATGCCTATATACATGATCATGCCTAGATAACGTCATAATTATTCTCTTTTCTATCAATTGCTCGACAGTAATTTGTTCACCCACCGTAATAATTATGCTATCTCGAGAGAAGCCTCTAGTGAAATCTATGGCCCCCGGGTCTATCTCTTATCATATTTGCTTTCAATCTACTTTTATTTGCATCTTTATTTTCTGCATCTATATTATAAAATACCAAAAATATATTTATCTTATCATACTATCTCTATCAGATCTCACTTCCGTAAGTGACCGTGAAGGGATTGACAACCCCTTTATTGCATTGGTTGCGAGTTCTCAGTTTGTTTGTGTAGGTGCGTGGGACTTTTGACGAGCCTCCTACTGGATTGATACCTTGGTTCTCAAAACTGAGGGAAATACTTACGCTACACTTTGTTGCATCACCCTCTCCTCTTCGGGGAAAACCAACGCTAGCTCAAGACGTAGCAGCCCGCTATATATTTGGGCTCAATATCGGCCCGATGAGATTTCGGCCTGTTAACGGCCCATTTAATGGATGGTCCAATTTTCAGGATGTACATCTTTCGGCCTTTTAGCGACCCATTTAAATTTTGGGCTAGTTTCCGGCCCGGTGTGTCTTTCAGCCTGTTGACGGCCCATAAATCTGATGGGCCATTTGTTTTCAAACCTGAGTTTCGGCCTTTTGGTGGCCCATTTAAGTGTTGGGCCAATTTCTGGCCCGGTGTCAGTTTCAGCCTGTTGACGGCCCATAAATCAGTTGGGCCATTTGTAGTCGGACCTGAGTTTTGGCCTTTTAGTGACCCATTTAAGTGTTGGGCCAATTCTCGGCCCTGTGTGCCTTTCGGCCTATTAACGGACCATAAATGAGTTGGGCCATTTGCAGTCGGACCTTAGTTTTGGCCTTTTAAAGGCCCATGCCCTTCATGGTCCAATACCAGCCCGGTTTCTCTTTTGGCCTGCTAAAGGCCCACAACACAGTTGGGCCATTTACAATACGACCTGACTTTCGGCCTCTTAGCGGCCCATGGTCTTCATGGTCAAGTACAAGCCCGCTATCTCTTTCGGCCTGCTAAAGGCCTACAGTATAGTTGGGCCATATGTAGCCCAAACTTAGTAACGGCCTGTTAACGGCCCGTGAAATAAATTGGGGCCACCTGTTGCCCGCTTTGATGTCGGCCTGTTAACGACCCGGGAGGTAAGAGGGCCGACCATTAACTTTCGGCCAAGTAACGGCCCATTAACTTAATGGGCCCACTAAAGTTCATACATGTCTTTAGGCCAAATTAGATAATTTGAGCCCATTACGACGAGCAATTATGCACAGGACCAAAACCGATCAAGCAAAGGTACGGCATACAGGGAATAACATTGCACATCCAACATATATTACAGGAAATTACATCCACTGGGCAATAAAAGATTGATGTTAGTGCAAAGAAATGAGCAGAACCTAACCATCTACAACGTCACAATCTGCAACCTCAGCATAGATGATGCCCATAAGCATGTGGGCAAGTTCTTTCTGCTTCGCTACACTGTCTCTGAAAACATTGATCAGTTTTTGTGTCGCACGACTCTGCACCTCTGATTCATCCACCATTTCCATCATTGCTTCAGCCATTAATTGGTTCACAAACATACATTTATTCCGTTGCATTCGAGACAGAGGATACTGAACAGATTCAGATGGCGATTTTGGCAGGCTTGTATTATTGATAGTGGAGAGTGTCTCGACCACTGCATCATAACATAAATTAGGACGGGAACCAAACAGATTAATCATGAGTTATTGCCATATTACCTGTCCTAGATTTACTGGAAAGAAACAATGGGGTTGCCTTGCTATTTTCAAAGTTTGTCTTCTTATCTTCAGCAGCCTGCACAAAATTAACACACTAGCATTGCTATCATTGGCCAAGTCAGATAATAGGAAAGCAACATTGACACAACGAACGTTTGGGCAACTAGCCTACACCAAATTAACACAATATGGCATAGCTATCATCAGCCAGGTAAGGTAGCACGAAAGCAACATTGGCACAATGAATGAATGGGAAACCAGAGAAGCACTACAATTCAGTAATGTGCGTGATATGAGATAGTACAGTCATGCAGCTCAGTATGCAAAACTACCAGGCAGTTTTCCTTACAAAAATCGACATTGCCGCCTTTAACATTTTGCTACAATTAATTTTAGATTAGATAAAGGTTAGATTCACGCCGATTAACAAAATACATGTTGATGTAAAATTATAGTGATATACAATAGGTACTTACATCAGCATTGGAGCACTGAGAATTCCTGCAAGATATTTTCCTCGAATATGATCCCAATGGAGGAAGTCTTCTATCATTTAACCTTATTTTCTAAAAGAGAGATGGGTAAGAAACATGTAGAAAATATGATCAGAATGCTATAAAATTTCATGATGCGAGGATACGCACACGCTTCTTAGAATGGAGTTGACATTCTTTTGCTGGACTAGAGCGGACTAGTTCTTTGGCCAGTGGAATCTGCTTATTATCAGTGGGAGTTGGGTTTCTCTGTGCTGGAGTAGTATCTATGAAAAATGGAGTTGGTTTATTATCTCCTGGCGTTTGGATCTTTTGCAAAGACCTGGTTTGTAACCCTTCAGATTCTAACATAGTCGTCCTCCCCTTGCATGCCTTATATAGAAGAATGGTAATTCAGTTATAAAACATGCTACAGCAGAGATGGAATAGGTACTGAAGAATAGAAAGGCATGACATATTGACATGTATTCCCTCCATCCGGAAATAAATGGACGGGTCTAGGCGTATTTCAGTTCTAGATACATCCAGTTTTTTCCACTTCTGCGACATTTAATCCGGACGGAGGGAGTATGATGTATGAGCTAGGGATACGACAGGACAACACAGTAAAAAAAACACTGAAAAACCCACTGCAGAACCAAAGTATTCAAACCCACTGATATGAGATAGTACACTCATGCAGCTCAGGATGCAAAACTACCAGGAAGTTTTCCTCACAAAAATCAACATTGTGGCCTTTAATCATACATTTTGCTACAACTATATTTAGATCAGATAAAGGTTGGATTCACGCCGATTAACAAAATACATGCTGATGTAAAAATATAGTGATATACAACAGGTACTTACATCTACATTGGAGCACAGAGAATTCCTACAAGAATCTTTCCTCATAAACGATACCATTGCAGAAATTCTTCTATCTGTTAAGCTTATTTCCTAAAAGAGAGATGGGTAAGAAACATGTAGAAAATATGATCAACATGCTATAAAATTTCATGATGCAAGGATACACACACGCTTCTTAGAATTGAGTTGACATATTTTTGCTGGACTGGAGCGGACTAGTTCTTTGGCCACTGGAATCTGCTTATTATCAGTAGGAGTTGGGTTTCTCTGTGCTGGAGCAGTATCTATAAAACCTGGAGTTGGTTTCTTATCTCCTGGCATTTGGATATTTTGCAAAGGCATTGTTTGTAACCCTTCAGATTCTAACATAGTCGTCTTCCCCTTGCATGCCTTGTATAGAAGAATGGTGCTTTAACTATAAAACATGCGACAGCAGAGAGATGGAATAGGTACTGAAGAATAGAATGGCATGACATATTGACATGTATTCCCTCCATCCGGAAAAAAATGGATGGGTCTAGGCGTATTTCAGTTCTAGATACATCCTTTTTTATCCATTTCGGCAACATGCAATCCGGACGGAGGGAGTATGGTGTAAGAGCTAGGGATACGGCAGGACAACACAACAAAAAAACACTAGTTGAATGTAAAACTATATGCTAGCGGAATACATACAGAAATAACTAAGGCAACATACACGTGTATGATTGGGAAAATAAGATGGCATTGCAACAGAGCACTAGAACAACACTTCAATGTAAAAAAACATGGTATGGCAAACAAATGAAGTACATACTGATGAATAACAATGCATAAGATATTCAGAAGCATGATGTCCAAATTAAGCAGATGGCATTGCGATAGAGTAGAATGACAGTACTTGAATTTGAAAACATGTTATCATGAATGGAATAGGTACTGAAAAACAGGAAGGCATGACATATTTACATGCATGATCAGCATGCTAAGCACATGGCATTGCAACAGAGTAGATACACTCCAGGACAATATATGCATGTTGTACCCATATCACAGGCCAAGTTAGAGCAAGGACCTTGTGGGGTGAAGAGAATTCATCATCTTTCTGCAAGTCTTCTGAAGAACTGCCTTTACATGTTCCATCATATTGGTACCATTGACATCAAGTTTATTGGCCTTTACATTGCTCCGTGAGGTTCTTGTGGATATATCAGTGTGTGCAATTATATCTGACATGCATGGAAGACAACTAGTAGTTAGATTTATGTAAATGAGTGCCTGTAGGAGACGACATAAATAGTAGGACTGGGGTTAACTAGCAGCAACAGGTCTCATAAACTAAAGGGAGAACACAGATGAAAGCTACAAAATATGTATCGTTTGTACTCGAGATTAACTAGATGGCACACAAAAGTATTAAAGAACAACATAGGTAATACTAGAAGTGGTATAATACTATAATCACAAGCCTGTGGGATAGCATTGGCTGATGGATGATAACTATGGAACAACGTTACCTAAAGAACAAGTATCTTAGCTGAACTATGGAACAACATGAACTCCTAAACAAGACCCGCAAGAGATCAGCATGAATATACAGTGAAATGTGATGATCTATTTTCCGTGCTTAGATGAATAACAAAGCCATAAATGTTGCACACAAGTAAGATGAGGGTACAACCTATCTGGGTGCCATCCATAGGAGTGAGCATCATGTGCTGACTTGTCGATGGCCCTGCAGTTGTTGTGGCTATCCATGTCGGGCACGCGCATTCGATGCAGGGAACTGTTGAGTGGAGACTGTAGCTCCCTTCTGGTGTATGCTTCCCTTGTTGGAGCAGCTGCGGTGAGTCGGAATACGGTGTGTCTGAAGATGCAGATAACGCATAATGTTAAGAACGACATATCTCTTTGATCTGAAGAAATACACTAAGAGATCAACAACAAGGTATGAGAGTGGTCACACGTCTCTTGACTAAAGACTAAATTGGGGTCACACGATTTTATTTTATTTTGGTACCGTCCGATCTACGCCGGATGGCTTGATGGTCGTCTTGTGCCTCCCGGCTGACATTGTTCGGAATCTTCCCCGAAGAACCAGCAACCAACAGTAGAGCAGCCTGCCTCCGCCGTCTGTGGCCCTGGCCAAAACCCCGCTCCCCGCCCCACCGCACTGCCATGGTTGCGCCGCCCCCGGGGCAATCCACAAAGACTCCCCATCATCCAGATCCGGCGGCGGCAGTACCTTCAACCCACGCAACTCTAAAAGATAGCCATCTAAGCGCTGCTTCCGCGGCGAACTTGCGGCCCCGCACCCTTACGTTAGACACCAGCCAACCGGCAGCCTAGGAGCTCCGCCGCCTCGAGGGGTGCTGCTTCCCATTGGGAATTGATTGGCCGAGAATAAAAATTCAGACAACTGACGCCTAAATAAAGTGATTTGAGATGAGGGTGCACCTATCTGGCGGCATGGTGAAGTAGGCAGGTCCAACTGCCGAGTCGGTGAGGCCGGCGTGGTTGCGGTGGCGATCGGCGGTAGGGAAAGAGCGATGTCGTGACGGTCGACGGCTATGTGGAAGCAGCGCCAGGACTCTGGACAAATCCGAAGTTGGAGCCGCTCCGGCGCCGTGAACAACGGCGGGGGTGAGTCGGCTTTGGTACGGTTCACGCGGCTGTCGTCGAGGCAGCACCAGCAGCATGGAGTAAGAGGCACACGGCCCAGTGCACGACGGCAATTGGACAGCGTCTCCGGCATTAGGGAGGAGGGCGGCTGTGAAATTGGTGCGGTGGGGGCGCCATGGAGGTGGGGCTGAGGTTTCGCCGCTTGGGAGAAGGGAGCTTCCCGGGGAGAAGGTG